>NW_024081199.1:1006599-1277971 GCF_003009895.1 Hyaena hyaena | reverse complement strand
AAGAAATGGAAAAACATCCCATGCTCATGGATAGGAAGAATAAATATAGTTAAAATGGCATTACTACCCAAAGCAATCTACACATTCAATGCAATTCCAATCAAAATTGTACCAGCATACCTCTCAAAGCTAGAGCAAACTATCCTAAAATTTGTATGGAACCACAAAAGACCCCGAATAGCCAAAGTAATACTGAAAAATAAAACCAAAACGGGAGGGATCGCCTTCCCAGACTTTAACCTCTACAACAAAGCTGTCATCATCAAGACAGTAGGGTATTGGCACAAAAACAGACACATAAACCAATGGAACAGAATTGAGAACTCAGAAGTGGACCCAAAAGTATACAGCCAACTAATCTTTGACAAAGCAGGAAAGAATATCCAAAGGAAAAAAGACAGCCTCTTTAAAACATGGTTTTGGGAGAACTGGACAGCAACATGCAGAAGAATGAAACTAGATCAATTTCTCACACCATGCACAAAAATAAACTCAAAATGGATAAAGGACCTGAACATGAGACAGGAAACCATCAAAACCCTAGAAGAAAAAGCAGGAAACAACCTCTTTGTCCTCCACCGCAGCAACCTCTTACTTGACATATCCCCCAAAGCAAGGGAATCAAGAGCAAAAATAAATGATTGGGACCTCATCAAGATTAAAAGCTTCTGCACGGCAAAGGAAACAACCCACAAAACTAATAGGCAACCAATGGAATGGGAAAAGATGCAAATGACATATAAGATAAAGGGTTGATATCCAGAATCTATAAGGAACTCACCAAACTCCACACCCGAAAAAACAAACAACCCAGTGAAGAAATGGGCAGAAGACATGAACAGACACTTCTCCAAAAAGGACATCCAGATGGCCAACAAACACATGAAACGATGCTCAGCATCCCTACCCATCAGGGAAATACTAATCAAAACGACACTGAGATACCACCTCACACCAGTCAGAGTGGCTAAATGAGCAAATCAGAGAACAAGAGATGCTGGCGAGGATGTGGAGAAATGGACATCCTCATACACTGTTGGTGGGAATGCAAACTGGTGCAGCCCCTCTGGAAAACAGTGTGGAGGTTCCTCAAAAAAATTAACAATAGAACTCCTATATGACCCAGGAATAGCACTGCTAGGAATTTACCCAAGGGATATAGGAATGCTGAAGCATAGGAGCACATGTACCCCAGTGTTCATAGCAGCACTCTCAACAATAGCCAAAACATGGAAAGAGCCTAAGTGTCCATCAACGGACGAATGGATCAAGAAGATGTGGTTTATCCATACCATGGAATACTACATAGCAATGAGAAAAAATGAAATCCTGCCTTGTGTAGCAACATGGATGGACCTTGAGGGTGTTATGCTGAGCGAAATAAGTCAGGAAGAGAAGGACAAATATCACATGTTTGCACATATAGGAGTATTAGGAGGAACTTAACGGAGGACAATGGGGGAGAAGAAGGAGGAAGTAGTGGGGGAAAGGGGGAGAGGCAAACTATGAGAGACTCTTGAATGCTGATAAAAACTGAGGACTGATGGATGTGGTTGCGGAAGGGGAGGATGGGCACGGAGAGGGGCACTTGTGGGGATGACCACTGGGTGTTATATGGAAACCAACTTGTCAATAAACTATTTGGAAAAAACAAAAAACAAAACAAAACAATAACAAAACAAACAAACAAAAAGATCATGACCTGAGCCAAAACCAAGATTGTGATGCTCAAATGACTGAGCCACCCAGGTGCCCTTCAGACAATTTTCACACCTGTCCAGGCTGATTCTTGCCAGCAGTTGCTGACATTTGCAATTTTACCACAGAACTTTCAGGCTATGCATGTAGCCTGAACATCGCCTCACACTGGAGCCCTCTGAACAGGGCACAGGGAACAGAAAGCTAACACACCCCAACACGAATGGTCTCAGGACCTAGTAGAGTAGCTGAGGTAGTAGTTAGTAGTCCCGGAGGATAATGCTTAAGGTAGTGACAATTGAATTGTGGTTCTATTCACCATACGGGCGCTCCACAGAGATGTAAAGAATAGCCTCTTAGTGGGGTACCTGGGTGGCTCAATCAGTTGTGTTTGACTCTTGGTTTTGGTTTAGGTCATGATCTTATTGTTTTGTGAATCCAAGACCCTCGTTGGGCTCTGCACTGGCTGCCCAGAGCCTGCTTGGGATTCTCTTTCCCTCTCTCTCTTCCCCTTCTCCACTTGCACTGTCTGTCTCTCTCACAATAAATAAATAAACTTTAAAAATTAAAATAAAAAAGAATAGCCTTTTAACTTTGGAGTTTAAAACCCAATTGAGGATAAGAAATATATTTAGAAGAGAAGGAAAACATTTTCTATAATACATTATTAGGTGTTCAATATTTTCTTTATATTATTTCCTTATCCTCATGAGTGGAGTATTCTGAACCTCTAATTCTTGATGAAGAAACCTACTCAGCTTAACTGTTAAGGTCACAGCACTAGGATGTAGTAAAGCCTGCTTTTAGAGCCAAATCTTTATGGTTCCTAAAAGCCCTCTTTTTTCCTCCTTTATACTACCTCCAAATACAAAAATTAGGGTGTGTATTATCTGGCAATTTAATTCCAGTCAACCACTTTGAAAGCAGGTGTACTGTCTACTCTCCCATAATGGGAAGTGCTTACAGAATTGGAGGCTTAGGAATAAACACTGGCGGTTTTCCTAATACTTGGTTAGTGACTTGTTATGGTATCTTGATTAACTTTTGGGAGGCCAAGAGTTTGAAAGACCTGGATAAATTATGCAGTCTCTTTCTGTGTCAAGTTGATTAAACAATCCCTAAAATAGAGGCTATGGGTCTTGGGTCCTCCTGACACTTTGAGAGATGAAAAGGGGACCTCTAAGTTTGGGTTGTGAGAATAGTACCATCTCACTTGAAAATGGCTTGCAATGTCCCTCAGGTCTAAATGCCACATGATGCTGCCCAGGGAAGCAGCTGTTTTTGACTGGTACATTGGGATCAGTGCTATAGAAAGTCACTGATGGCCCATAAATCCGTGTGTATTTCAAGCTGGTCCAGCTCCAAAATATTTGTCACACTACCCTTCCCCTCTTCTTCACTGAGCTTCACTTTTTTATTTTAATTTTAATTTAATTTAATATTTTTTACAAATAGTTTATTGCCAAGTTGGTTTCCATATAACACCCAGTGCTCATCCCCACAAGTGTCCTCCTCCATGCCCATCTCCCTCCCTCCCCCCACACCCATCAGTCCTCAGTTTGTTCTCAGCATTCAAGAGTCTCTCATGGTTTGCCTCTCTCCCTCTCCCCCACTATTTCCCCTCTTCTCCCCCACGGTCCTCTGTTAAGTTCCTCCTAATCCTCCTATACGTGCAAACATATGGTATTAGTCCTTCTCTGCCTGACTTATTTCGCTCAGCATAACACCCTCAGGGTCCATCCATGTTGCTACATTGAGCTTCACTTTCTTAGTCTCATGAAATCCCAGAGCTCATAAATATTCCCTCTGCTACATCATTGCAATGCATAATAGTATAACCCCAAAGTCCTCGAGCCCCACCAGCCTGTAATTAATTAGCTGCTGCAACAAATAAATCCCCATATCTTACTGGCTTAACTCACTTGAGGTATATTTCAATCTGGTGTGAAATCCAAAATTGGTATTCTTTTTTTAGTGTTTATTTTTGAGAAGTGGGGGAGAGTAAGAGAGAGCAGGAGGGGGCAGAGATAGAAGGGGACAAAGACTACAAAGCAGGCTCTGGTCTGAAAGCAACAAGCCTGATATGGGGTTTGAACACATAAACCATGAGATCATAACCTGAGATTCAGTTGGATGCTCAACCAACTGAACCACCCATGTGCCCCTCAAAATGGGTATTCTTGAGTAGCAGACAGCTTTCCTCCAAGTGGTAATTTGGGGACGAGGTGCCTTCCATCTTCACCACTTTCAATACATGTCTTCCAGAATCATTTGTCTATGTGCTTTAGGCTAGCAATTGGAGGGTTGCACATGGTTGGGAGGGGGTGATTACGGGCCTCATCCCAGAAGTGGTGCGTATCACTTCTGTTCACATTCCATTGCCTAGAGCTCAGTCACATGGCCATAGTTAACTTCAGGAGAGGTTGGAAACTGCAATGTACTGTTCCCAAGAAGGATATGTGAGTGTCTACCTGCTGCTCATATGGAGGCTGGCCAAGGTTGCATAGGCCCATCCCTGGTAGTCAGACATTCCATAGAGCCATGCTTGCAGAATGAATGTTCTTCCTAACAGCTTTGCAAAAGGAAACATGAAAACCTGTACTTAAAAGCTGGATCGACATTTCTGAGAACCCGTAATAAAAGAAGGCTTGAGGATTCTATATAAAGTGGAAGGAGGAAAAAAGTTTTAATACTCAGGTATGGTGTTTTTTTTTTTTTTCTGTGCCTGAACATGGCAGGAGGCTTATTCACCCAAAGGAATCTCTACCTGTTAGAATTTTAGGTAGTGTGACTAGATGAGGAATTCTAGGTAGTTCTGTGGAGACTGTGAGAAGTAGAAAAGATGCCAGTCACCATTCCTAGAGCAGGTCTTGAGCCCTGTAATATTAATATTTGGATCTAAAATCTGGTGAATGAGAGTATGTAAGGAAAAGGCATAGACTGTGTGTGCGGAGGGAGAGCTTGGGATTTGGATCAGATGGAACTGAGTAGGAAGTTACTGGGGAGTAACCTCTCTTCATGTGTGTAATGGAGATAATGTCTGAGAGTACTTTTTATTTTTAAAGGGGATGGAGATAACATATATATTATATTACATATGTAATTTTAATTATAATATAATATATATATTACATATATAATTTTAAAGATCAATTTATGGAACACTGGGTGGCTCAGTCGGTTAAGCATCTGACTCTTGATTTAAGCTCAGGTCACGATCTCCCCATTCATGGGATTGAGCCCCATGTTGGGCTCTGCACTGGGAGTGGAGACTGCTTGGGGTTCTCTGTCTCTCTCTGTCTCTCTCTGTCTCTGTCTCTATCTCTGTGTCTCTCCCTCTCTGCCCCGCCTCCCTCACATGATCTCTTTCTCTAAAAAACTATTAATTAATAATTTTTAATTAAAAATATCTGTATATATGCTATTTTAAAAGTATATATCAAATATCCAATTTGTCTACATGTATGTTGGTAAAATCTGGTAGTAGAGGCACTTAATAAATGCCAATTACCTTTCACCCCACTCCATTTCACTCTGCCATTCAAAGTGTCCTCTGTTCTTTAGGTGTCTTGATTATTAGGTGGAAGAAACTATTTTACTTGGGCTTTAGAGTTTGATTGAAGATACACCATTACTCAATATTAAACACGGATCTGTCTAATCCAGAAAGGTTGACTGCCTATCAGGGCTTAAGCTTCCAAATACCTGTGACTTTACCCAGGTTCCATACCTCAGCCCATCTGCCTGGTCATGAAAGGAATACTCGACATAGGGGTGTCCTTCTTCTTGCTGCCCTCTCCACTCTCAGCATAGAGTGCAGGGACTGCCCTCAGACTCGCAAGGTGATTGGCCAGTCTAGTTAGCCACGGCTTGCTAGGGTCAGGGTAAAGAACTAGATAAAATGATGTGTGTGCAAAGATGAGGAAGAGGAGAGAATGGGGAAGGTAGGGGCACAAGTTGTTGCATCTGAAGAGGAAGCATAGGGTTATATCTCATGCCACCTCTGCTAGTGCTCAGCCGGCCACCTGCACTCCCCTCCCTTCCTGTGGGCCTCCTCTGTTCCTGCATTCACTGCCGTTTACCATTGCCATTTGCGCCTGGCTGCATATATAGTAGTGCCCAAGAGCACCAATGATACAGAATTCACTTCATTTAAAGGAGAAGCATGAGCCCATGTCTGTGTAAAGGAGAAGTGCTCACATTAGTGGGATTTCAAACCAGGTGGGGGAGGGGGTACTTGTGAGCTTCCTGCCCTAACAACAACCCTTAGAGATGAGGAAACTGGGATCCTGTAAAGACAGGATGACTTATGCAAGGTCACACAGTCATGACTCTGAGGCTTAAACTTGGGTGCACTTAGTTATGAGCAAGAATAACTTTTTATTTTCTTTTAAGTTTATTTATATATTTTGAGACAGACAGAGACGGTGGTGAGCAGGGTAAGGGCAGAGAGAGGAGACAGAGAATCCCAAGCAAGCTCTACACTGACAGCACGGAGCCCAATGTGGGGCTCAAACTCATGAAAACATGAGACCACGACCTGAGCTGAAACCAAGAGTCAGGCACTTAACCACTGAGACACCCAGACGCCCCAAGAATTCCTTTTTAAATAATACCATCACTGATTCTGAAAATAGCAACCTTTATTGAGTGCTTTCTGTCCTCCAGACATTGTGCTGAATTATGGATATAATTATCTCACCGAATTCTCACCTCAACACCCTGGGGCAGGTGCTCATTCTACAGGGGAGGAAACCAAGCCTCACAGGGGTTTGATAACTTGTCCATGGTCACACCACTACTGAGTCGGAGTCAGTGATCTACCCAGGCGGTCTGGCTCCTGAGCTCAGACTCTTGCCTGCTGCATGATCTAGATTTGGCACAGCACAGAAAGGTCTACGTGGGAGGGAACATGCTTAACATTCTCCTGGAGACCAGATGTTATCCTCAATCTCGGTCTCACGCTCTAATTTCAGAGGCCAGGGAGCAGCAGAGCTGGTATTTGGATCAACTGCATGTTCACTCATCATTGCTGATCATGAGCTCTTTGAACTGCAAAGGCTATCATTTGGAGTAGGGACTCTGGATGGGGACAGTCCCTTGTAGACAATGGCTATCCTCTTTACCACCTTGTAGAGAAATGATGTAAGACTGTGACTTCATTGATCCTCCTCTGGCAGATGACTCTTTAGACAAAACTTGGCCACATGCTACATTTTCTGACCTCTGGTTGGGCATCATGAACTCACATATAGTCGTTGAGTTGACAGTAATATCTGCTTAAGCCCTAGAAGTCCCTTCATGGTTCAGCTTATATTTTGCAGCAGAACAGAATATGGACAGATTTTGATTTCCCTTTCTTTTGTGATATTTCCTTAATGGACTGATACATTCTTGCATGGGCTTTGTATAAGTGCCCTGTTCCAGGGAATACAAAGACATACATTCTCTTTCATAGAAATTAATAATAGTAGCTGCCAGTTTTGAGGATTCTGCCAGCAATAGATATGTGTACATATAGGTTTATTTAATCTGCCCAACAAGCCAATGAGGTAGGAATTATAATGCTTGCTTTACATATGAGAAAGTGAGGCTCAGAAAGGGAAATTAATTTCCTCAAGGCCACACAGCTACCAAGTAGTGGAGCCAGATACAAACCAGATCCGTTGCACCCCCAGAGTCCTCACTCTTATGCACTGGGCTATACTTGCTTTGGCCTTCATGAACAGCCAGAAATAAGGGCCATATTGCTCTTCCTCACCTCTCTTAAAAGCAAAGTTACAGTTTTAGGTGGATGTGCCTTACCTTTAACCTGGCTGGGCACCAGAGTTGACCATAGCAAACAGCTTAGCACAAAGCAGTTGTGTTCTGCTAATGAAATCTTAACAACATGCCTATTGCTGTGTCCTTAAAAGCCCATCTACGTGTGTAAATGACCAGCCTGACAGTAACATGCACCAGTTAAGAGCTGCCTTTGGAGTTTGATCCTAGTTCTGCCATATTATTTTGGGTTTGTTACTAAACCTCTTTGTGATTTCGTTTTCTCATCTGTAAAATGGCAATAATAATGCCTGTTTGTATTGGAAACCATGTGTGGTGTCTTCCTAATTACAATGGCTCCCTGAATGTTCCCCCGATCCCCCCCCCACAGCCCTCAGCAGCTCTGTTTGTATTATAGGGTGAGGGGCAGAAAGCATTTGACAATCAAATTCTCTCCTGCAGCATTATAAATTTGAGATTGAGAAAATCTAATACTTTCTGAATTGAACTTAAATTGACAGTTCCGGAATGGTCACATTCCCTCCAACATATGGTTTGAGAAACAGGAAGGTCCACAACTGGGGAACCCTTTGAAGGTTGCTGATTGGGGCAGATTAGGAGTACAGTCAAGTTTAAATGCAAATGAAACTCCCCTTGGTAGGCAGGCGGGGGAAGGGGGGAGCAGATGACATTTGCTTACAGTTTTTTTTGTATGAACAGAATATTGTCTTTGTCCCAGACCAGCAGGGGTGCCGTAGAATGTTTACTTCCTCCTTTCTAGGAGCAAGCTCACCTTGTTCATGCCACACTCCCAGCATTTAGCACAAGGTGTGGTACATAGTCAGAGATCAATAAGGATTTTTCTAAAAACTGAATGCAATTTTTAAATATATTAATGTTAGTTCTGGCCCACTTATACACCCAGGAAGTGTCCACATGGAAGGATTCAAACAGGTGTTTATCCAGCTCCAAAGCCACGTCCTTCCTGTCGTTAGTGCCCTTATGGAGCTTCAATTTTGGCAAATAAAGGACATGCTTCACCCCGTTCACACCCAATCTCAACCTGATGTCCCCACTCTCTAGCCCTTCTATCTGTTCTCACCCATTAGCCAAAACTCCCATTCACTTATCGCTGTCTCAACTGTGGGTTCATTTAATAATGACTGAGCATAATAAATGCTTATCATTGAAGCACAGAAGACAAGAGATAAAGAAGACCACTCCCCCACCCTAGCCATCAGGATATTCACAGGAGAGATATGTAAAAATAACACTTAATTGAAATACAGTGTGCTAAGTGCTATGACCAGGCAAGTATACAGACAGAGTTACCTCTTCCAAGAGTGGGAGTTGAGGACAGTTTTGACAGTGACTTTTGTGCTAAACCTTGTGAGATGTGGCAGAGAAAGAAAGGGAAATGATGTTCCAAGTTCAAGGAACAGCTTGAACTTAGCATGAAGTACCTGGCAAGGGGCAGCAGCCAGAGCATCCCAGAGCCCTCAAGGGTGAGGAAGAAGACAGGAGGGAGGGAGGGAGGCTAGGGCCCAATTGCCAAGGGCCCTCTCAGCTCCGAGTAGCCCAAAGGACAAACAAAGCAGGTGCTTGGGGCACCAGCAAAATAGGGCACACAAATAAAATCAGAAAAGAGCACATCTAAAAAGAAATAGGTTTAATTTCAACACACATTTGAGTTTTGTTGAAATTTCAAAATTAGTTCAAAAAATATTTTTATTTCAAGGTTAAGCATGGAGAACATCTTTATAATTTTTTCAGTGTTTAGGGTCTCTTGAAGGCTTCTTTCTGTCTCTGACTCTGTTCCAGGAATTGGACACCAACCAACTACAGCTTTGGCAGGATTGAGTTGAGGCAGTTTTGCAGAATTGCTTTATGAGTAATCTATAGTTACTCATGCACTC
Source organism: Hyaena hyaena (assembly GCF_003009895.1). Lineage (NCBI taxonomy): Eukaryota > Metazoa > Chordata > Mammalia > Carnivora > Hyaenidae > Hyaena > Hyaena hyaena. Next base: position 1,268,597 of record NW_024081199.1, on the reverse strand, counting down.
CCTAACCTACCCAGGGGTACTAATGATTTATGAAGTCAGTTTTTTGTCCGAAGGACCTCTTCCTGGTGGCATTTCAGAAACTGTGAGAAATGAAGCAAGATAGGGAGGGTCTCTTCCTGTAGCCCTAGAATTAGGAACCAGGGCCTCTGGTGAAATGACAAGGATACTACTTTCTAAAGAGAAGTCAACCATCTCACCAGAGCTGTAAGAATCTGTAAACTGGTTCTGCCATGCCCAAGCAGCTCAGTCATCCTTATCCCATATTGAATAAGACATCTTACCGGACACAGTGTTCACAGCCAGAAGTTACACATGCCTCTGCCTGCCCCCACTGTCACTGGGGAGGGAAGGAGGACACATTTCTCAAAAAAAAAACAAAAAAACAAAAGCAAAGAGAGTACAGTTTTCAGAAAATAACTTATTTAGCTAAGGAGTGCTTATAAGAAAGGAGAAATGAAATCTCACTCCTCACCTGGTTGGTTACTGTGGCTACCCAGCACCCCCACTCCCACTGCAGTGCTGCCTGATGAGAGACATCCTGGAAGAGCCTAACATGTATATTGAGAATTAGGGTTCTCGGAATAGAAGGTGTACAAGATGAAGTGAAACTCCATGCCAAGAGAATGACATATATCATATAGGCAAAGACCACCACAAGTGCCTAAATTAGACCAAGCCAGGAGACAAATGTGGCCTCATTCCCACCAACAAGTGACCTAGGAGCACATCTGCCAGCTCTCCTGACTCTCCCTGACCTCAATACCAGAGGTCTTAGGTCCAGAGCAGAGAGAGGAGATGTTAAAGAGGGGGTTGCACCCTTGCTAACACCCAGTACCTAGACTGTGATTTCTACAGGGATGTATTCCATGCCTGGCATGCTCCTGGCCCAGAGGAGATGTTTACTTGTGTTAAAAAAAAAAAAAGGGAATGAGTGGATAAAGTACATAACAAAGTCCAGTGCCCACTCCCCATCCCAGTCCACCCCTTTGTCTGTCACTCATAATTTACCTGCTTTAGGAAACTCTTGTCTGCAGAGTCAGACATTTCCTGGGTCAGACGTTTGCTTAGGCAACAAGGAGGCATTACCCAGGATACCTACCGGTGTGAGTTCTTCAGAGTAGTTTCTGGGCAGGGCTTAAGGCTCTCACATCCCTAGTCCCACCTTTGGCCTTGCATTCTAATTCAGTGGGTGGAAGAGTATAAATTTCAGCTCCTCTCCGCCTTGCTGCCTTCCTGCCAAAGACTTTTGACGGCAACATGAAGGTGGGGGGCTTCCTCTTCCTGGTGATGCTCATCATTCTCAGCTTGGAAGTACAGGAACTCAAGGCTGCGGTGAGGCCACTGCAATTGTTGGGTGAGTCCAGGCAGAAGGCAGCCCTGTTCTCTGAACAAGGGAGCTGGAAAGTGGACCAGCAGAGACAGATGTGTGTAGGGGGAGGAGAGAAGAAAGGAGAGAAGGAAAGATGCTCTAGTCAAGGAGTCGCCTTCACTGCAGAAACCTCTCTCCCTCTGCTTCCACTCTTCCCCCCCCCCCTCCTTTCCTTGGGTCATCCTTCATCTAGACTCTCCACCCTTCCCTTTTGCTGCCCTGTCATCTCTTCCATCTCCCCCAGCAGTTCTCTCCTCACAGGCTTCTCGGTGTTTTGCAACAAATAGATCAGATCACTAGAGAACACATTGTCTTACTCATAGTAAACACAAATCATCTCAATTTCCTCTTTTCCCTTTACCACCAATATTCTCAAAGGAGGAATCTTAACTCTCTGCCCTTAATTTCCCCACAACTCATTCCTTCACCCCTAAAGACTGACTATCGCTCTTCCTGTCCTCATCAGTCTCCAGAAACTTCGCTCCCAGGATCTGCTGACAGATCTCTTGACTCTCCTCAGGAGTGAAAGCCTGTAGCCTCTGCAGCATCTGACATTGTTTGCTACTCCGTCAATCCTCAAACTTCCTTCTCTCCTGAATTCTCTTCACTGTAGCTCCTGCTTCTCCCTAAATATTCCTGGATTCAACTGTTACTCTCCTCTCTTTTTTACTGTCCTCCTCCCCCCTACATTAAACCAGTTGCCAAATACCATCCATTCTTTGAAATTGTTTCTTGCATGTGTTCCTTCCTTTCCCCTTCCCATTGCCACACAGCACTTCCAGCCCTGACTACCCCATGCTTGGGCCAGTGTGGGTAGTTTCCTGACAGCACCCCCTGACCCTCTTTCCCTCCTGGAGTCTGCTTGCTGATTGAATCTTGGTCTGTTCTATGCTATCACACCAGGATAATCTTTGTAAGCAAACTGTAGTCGTATCCTTCCCTTGGCTTACTAAATGGAATCCATACTCCTCAGGTCCTCAAGATCTGGTCCCAGTAACTTTATCCCCTACCTGTTTTTCCTGCTTAACTTCCAGCTATTCCTGTGTACTTCTCAGCCTTGCATTTGCCAGTCCCCTTGTATTCCTTGCATTTCAGGCTGAAGAGTGAGGAGATGGGGTACCTAGGGTGCAATATTGAAGGAGGTCCTACTCTCAGGTTTGTGCAAGTGCCTCCTTAAACTTTGTGCCCTGGGTGCCTCACATGCCTATATTTCCTCTTGTGAACTTTTGATAGTAATTATTTTCTCTTCTCACAAGACTCTACGACCACCACCCCTCAATTCTGCCATAAAAAGATTCCTGTACTTCAAGACTCACCTTTTCTGGTTAATCTAATTGGAAGTAATGTTCTCTCTCCTCTGAGCCCCCTTTCCTTTGGATATACCTCTCTCAGGACCCTGTCACATACTGCTTTGGTTTTAGAATTTTTTTAAAAAAAAATATATTCATGTTTATTTATTTTTGAGAGAAAGAGAAAGAGTGGGGAGGGGCTAGAAGTTTCTGTGTGGGGTCTTAACCAGCCCCTTGGACCTACTTCACTGGTTCTCAAGGACTGACTCTGAGGCTCTGAGAACCTAGGGGCCCTCCACTCAGGTCAAGAGTGACTCCTTGAAAATTGGCGATGTGTACTTCATCTTAGAGTCAGTTTCACCATGTGGGATGAGAGGGAGCTTGGCCTAGGAGCCAGACAGTTCTGAGTTCAGTTCCATTTCTGTACCTACAGAAATGAGCAATTTATCTCTGTTCATGCTGGCTGCCACACTTATAAAATGAGGTTAATCAGATTCACTGCGCAGGGTGACAGCAAGGCACCCTGGATGGCATTTGGTTAATGTGTTTCCCCTTTTCTGCCCCTTCTCCTGCAAAGTAGGGAAGTGAGGACATTTGATTGGGCTTCTTTGCACTGCAAACACAATTCTTTGCTTTAAAGTAGACCTTACTTTATTGGGATTATATGAATGTATTGCTTTTAACTGATATATAAAAGATGTTAATGAGAGTTGTTCTGTTAATTATTTACAAATTCCATTATTTATTGGACTGAAAGAAAAAAAGTGGAACTGGACCCTTCAGTCAGTCAAGAGCTGTCTTCTCTGATACTTGTGATTAAACAGGGTGGTTTTCAGCTGCTCTGTTCTAATATAGGTAGCTGCATTAATCTCTGCAGTGGTGACTGGGATTGTGATCCAGAAGAACGCTGTGTCAGCAATGGGTGTGGCCACATTTGTGTTCCAGTCTAAGGACAGGTAAAAACATTCCCTGCTTCCTCAAACCTTGTCCAAGCTAAGCAGGCTGCCTCTGGTGGGACTTTCTACAACTGGGCGGGACAGAAGCCTATCACTCTGGCTTCTCTGTCTTTACATCCTTCTCAAGAAAAAGAAGTACCTGTCACAGGATGGTGGTTTCCAAACCTTTAAAATAATTTCATTACCCAGTACATCCAGAAGAGAAATTGGACTATTTGGACAAAAAGAACGTTAAAATCGGTCACATTATGCCCCATCCCCAAATGATATCTGCTTGATACTTTGGTGCATATTCTATATTGAAATGAGATAATCTTGTGTCTATTTTGATTTCTTAATTATTTCACATAGAAATAGCTATGGAACAACAATACCAATGCTTCTATACCATCACCTTTAACAGCCTTATAGAACTCCATCATATAGAACTCCATGATATATGCTCATTTACTTAGTAATCCCCATTAATACACATTTGATGTTTATTATTTAATTAATACAGTTGTGATGAATACTAAATTGGTATAAATGCCCTTATTCATTTCCTTGGGATAAATTCTAAGAATTATAATTTATGGCCAAAGAGCATGTTCATTTTATACCTCTGATGAACGTTGCCAGATTGACCTATGAAAACCCCGTTCCTGTAGAAATATTTCAGGGTCCTAATATGATATTTTTAGTAGCCATCAAATGAAAAAAATGCATAATGAAAAGCTTTCATGATTCAGTCTTAGTTATAAATTAGGTTGTATATATTAATTAATGTCATAACACAACAGAATATAAACCTAAAAAAATTTTAATGTTTTATTTATTTCTGAGAGAGAGAGAGATACAGCGTGAGTAGGGGAGGGTCAGAGAGAGAGGGAGATACAGAATCTGAAGCAGGCTTCAGGCTCTGAGTTAGCTGTCAGCACAGAGCCCGATGTGGGGCTCAAACCTGCGAACCGCGAGATCATAACCTGAGCCGAAGTCGGACGCCTAACTGACTGAGCCACCCAGGCACTCCTTTAAAAAAAATTTTTTTTAATGTTTTATTTATTTCTGAGAGAGAGAGAGAGAGAGAGAATCAACATAAACTTTAAAAGTAAGCCATTTATACAGAAAACGATGTTTTAGTTTAGAATGAAATCTTGGGGTTTTTTTTCGGTCTTATCAGAAACTTTATTTGTTTTTTGTATCATTTTTAAAATTTACATTCTAGTTAGTTAACATATAGTGTAATATTGTTTCAGGAGTAGACTTTAGTGATAGAATGCAATCTTCTAAGTAAATGAATTAGGTATTAATTTGTATTAACCATTAAGACCAAGTAGCAAAAAACACATTTTTTATTCCTCTTCATTTCCCTATACAGGTTAATAACAGATAATACTTAAAAAAAAAAGTAAGCCATTTGTATTCAGAAGTTACTATTTGTCCAATTCATCCACAATCCTTGGGATGCTTGTGGCCCTGTTGGCTCTTTGCAGGTGCTTATTGATTCCCAGAACTGGAATCAGTCACCTCTCAGTTGCAATCTGCAATCCCAGGTCACCAATACAGCAGGTCTCATGCATAATTTTTTTTGGTCCATTTTTCAGATGAAGACTTATCTTAAGGTCATCCTTCTCCAATAATTTCTCATCACTTCCTATCTTCAAAGATGAGACTGGAACTCCTTGTCCAGAAAGACAGATGAAAATGGGGACCTGTGGATAGAGATTATATGCGGTGGGGAAGGAAAAAGAGTCATTTCTTTCAATAAATCAGTATTGTTAAAAGTATCCACACTGCTTGAGTTATTTGGTTAGAGTTGATGATGAGGCGGTGGGGGACACATGACATTTGCTGAACACTTGGTATACACCTGTGTTATATTCTCCATGAGCACCATTTAATTTATCCTTAAAACCACTTTGTGACTGCTTATTACCACAACCATTTTACATATAAGGGGGCAGAGGTTTGGAGAGATTAAGTAATTTGCTCAAACTCATATAGCAGGTAAGTGTCAGGGCCTTATCTCTAATCTCATGTCAAACTCCAGGGCCTATGCTTTTTAGCATTGTAGTTAGGAGCTCTGATTCTGAATTTCAAACCCAGGTCCACCACACAACTGTGTGATCTTTATCAAGTGTCCTAACCTTTCTGTGCTTTAGTTTTCTGATCTGATTATCAATATATACTTCATAGAGCTACAAGGATAAAAGAACTCAGTTCATGTAAAGTGCTTGGCATGCTTGGCATAGTGCCTGACACAGAAAACATTCAATAAATCTTAACTACAATTGTTATAATTATTACCAAATAGATGGGTTGATGGCCCTTAGTTCTATTTTTCTAAGATTCTAGAACAGAAGCCAAGGCCAATCCTAATTTATCTAGATAGTGAGAACTAGCCTTTCTCTTCTGGTTTTCCCCATGTTACAAAACATTTGGTCAACTTGCTGCCTGTGTGGCCCTTGACAAACCATTTAAACTCTTTATATTTTCTTTCTTTAGGCCATTTAAACTTTTCTTATTTTTAAAAAGGGTGAAGTAACAGTATCCACATCATTTTGATGGTAAGATTTATAGAACTTTATAGTTGACGAAGAATTTTCACAAAGACCCCATCTGATTTTCACATCAAGTAACAAATGGTAAGTTGGGGGCTCCAAATAAATGTTGAAGCCATTAATTCTGTCAACAAGTATTGGTGAGTGTCTATTATGATGCAGATGCTGTGCTAGCATTGGTGAACAGCTATAGATGTTACAGACAGTGAACAACAGTGAATCAGACAGATGGGGTGTGTGCTTTCACAAAGCTCACATTCTAGAAGAGGAAACAGATAAAAACAAGTAAACAAATAAGATAACTACACATTATGGTAAAGGTTCTGAAGGAAATAAATAAGGGTGTAAATTAGAAGAGGGAGGGGGTAAGGTAAAGCCTACTTTAGTTAGGATGATCCAGACTCAAATGAGGTGATAAAAATGAAGTCTTGACAGAGTTCCAAAATATGAAAGAGGCGATATTCCTGAGTAAGGCTCCAGATCACCTTATGCAGAATTTATAAAAGGAAATGGCTGTGAATATGCTAGGCATCCCTTAAAGTACCAAGGTCACTGTAGGATTAAAAAAAGATTGAGAGTGAGGAGGAATAAGGATATGTGAGATTTTCTTGGGAGAGTATTTGTCAAGCTATGAATCCACAGTTGGGGGGGGTGTGTATCATCTAAACACAAGCCAACGTAGGAGGCCTACAAGTCCTCCCTGAAAGTTTGATATGTTTCTTCAGTTGGTAATCATCAAAGGGTAGGAGTGTTCATTTCTTTAGAGAAACCACATTGCCATCTGCTAGGGTATATTCCATCAGAACTCAATAGACTGGTATCAATATACTTTACAATATCTAGGTCATTCAGTCTTGAATAACAATATGTGTGGGCCATTCTTGTTGCAACCTAAGATGAGCCACACCAAACCCTGATCCTTTCCAGTCTCTGTCATACCACCTCCACTGTGACGATCAGGTTTCACATCCTTCTAGCCCACTGTGTTGGATATCACTTGTGCACTGCCTCATATACTCTTGGCCTTACACTCTTATTCTTATTCTAATCATTGCTGCAACAACCAGCTTCTGTCAGGCATCTACTAGCTTAGCACAAGTTAAGACTCTTGTCAGAGCTTTGTCTTGGACTTGTACCCCAGTACCCTATACTTCTCACTTTTGTCTCGGGGCCTCTTTGTGCATCTAGAAACTCCTGCAGGAGCCACCACCCACTGATGCATGCTCAAATGAGAAGCACTGGAGAAATGATGCTTGGTGGGGCAAGGTTTGACAACAGAATTCAAAGGCTGACAGATACATGCTTCCATCTTCCATTCCTCAGGAAGGGGGTTCTGACAGCATTCCATAAGGCTTCTCAGAAAATCTTGAGGATTGAGCAAATACTCACCCCTTGCAATGGTTAATTCAATAGCACATATGTATATTGATTCCCCTTTCTTCCCTGTTCATTCCTGAATAAATCACTCATATAACAACCTCACCTAAGGCTCTGCTTTGGAAGAACTCAGACTAAGACATCTGTGACTCGGTTCAGCTCCTAATCTTTGAGCAAATGCTTTAATATCACAAATAAACGTACATAACATACACACATCTCAAGAATAAGCAATAATATACAAGCATAATGAAATCTGAATTCAAACAAAAAATTAATATTCTCCCCCTAAAAGCCCAAAGTCTTCAGAAAACTAGCTCTTCCAAAGTGTGCCCCCAACTGTCATTGTTAAACAGAAATGTTTGTCTCAAGATAAAACATGTACGTTCAGGTGACTTCAAGGCTTCCCCCAAGAATCGATGAGAATTTGCTTTAAAATTGCATAACTCAAAGGCTCAGGAAATTACCAAATGTAAATTTCAGCCCTTCACATCTTGGATGGCTAAAAAGTGTTTATAGCTTTTTTTTTTTTTTTTTTACAAATAGTTTATTGTCAAGTTGGTTTCCATATAACACCCAGTGCTCATCCCCACAAGTGCCCTCCTCCTGTTTATAGCTTTTTTTTTTTTTTTTTTTTTTTNGAGAGAGAGACAGCGGAGCAGGGGAGGGTCAGAGAGAGAGGGAGTCACAGACTGAAACAGGCTCCAGGCTCTGAGCTGGCCGTCAGCACAGAGCCCGACGCGGGGCTCGAACCCACGAACCGCGAGATCATGACCTAAGCGAAAGTCGGACGCTTAACTGACTAAGCCACTCAGGCGCCCCGTTTATAGCTTTTTAAAATGGCTATTTTCTTTTCCAGCTTCTTGCTTTTAATGCTATTGGAATTCTTGGGGTGTCCAATCTCAACTAGGTCACCCTTAGGCAGTTTATATTTTACATGGCTCAGTTTGAACTTTCAAATTACTTTTCTTGTATGGTGAAGTACCTTAAGATTCACAGGAGGATGCACACTTAACTGCAAGGAATACTGGGTAATGTATCCTTTATTCAGGGCCATTTTGTGCCTGGGAAAGAATCAGGGGCTCTCACACGATGTAAGAGTCCAAGGACGTCGTAGAACTAGCAGTTTTTGCCATTGCACATCGACAACGGCCCCTCCCCAACTCCAGTCCGAATCTGAGACGCTAGTACTAAATAAGCATGTCAGCCCTGCCCAGAAACAAACTTTCTAGGAGGACAAATAAGAATCTCAGTTTCAGGGGCACCTGGGTGGCTTAGTCGGTTAAGTGTCCGACTTTCGCTTAGGTCATGATCTCGCGGTTCGTGGGTTCAAGCCCCGCGTCGGGCTCTGTGCTGACTGCCAGCTCAGGGCCTGGAGCCTGTTTCGGAGTCTGTGTCTCCCTCTCTCTCTGACCCTACCTTGCTCACTCTGTCTCTCTCTCTCCTAGAAATAAATAAAAATATTAAAAAAAAAAAAAAAGAATCTCAGTGTCAGAGCTCAAAGAAAAGTGGGCGGCAAGTAAAGCCTCCAAGCTCATTTCCGACAATTATTCGCACAGCAGCGCAAGCGGATCCCAGGGCTTTGGTACGCCCGCTCTGGTCTAAAGAAGCCATTTCCTGGGGCACCTGGGTGGCTCAGTGGGTTAAGCGTCCGACTTCGACTCAGGTCAGAATCTCACGGTTGGTGGGTTCCAGCCCCTAGTCGGGCTCTGTGCTGACAGCTAGCTCAGAGCCTGGAGCATGTTTCAGATGTTGTACCTCCCTCTCTCTCTGACCGTCCCCAGCTTACGCTGTTTCTGTCTCTCAGAAATAAATAAAACATTAAAAAATTTAAAAAAAAAAAAGTATTTCCGGAACTGGCGCTCGGAACCGGGAATGCCCCGGAAGTATTTCATTGTGGTCTTACGTGGGAAAGATGGCGGCGGTGCAAGTGGCCGGGTCGCTGCCGGGCGCGCAGGTGCGGGACGTTCCACAAGAGCCACCGCCCGAGCAGGGCATTGGGTTCCGCTGCTTATCGGCCAGGCTCTGCGCCCTACGTCCGGATGACAGCAGCTCCGCCCGCACCGAGATCCACCTGCTCTTCGACCAGCTTATCTCTGAGAACTACAGCGAAGGCGGCGGCGTGACCCCAGAGGTAGGCGGCCTGCTGGGTGGGGAGGACTCAGGCCACGCCTGCTGGCCCTGGCCCCACCCTCAGGGACCCTGGCTGGTCGCTCCCGCCGGCGTCTCCCGGCTTCTCCCAGCACCGCTTCGGATTACTTAGTTCCGGGCTGGCTTGCTCCCTCCGAGTGTGGTACACTCTCTGCTCTCCTCTTTGTGGAAGATCCTGCAATGCTTGGCAAAATCGGCAGCTTTCAAAACCCCACTTGGTGACTTCTGCTCTGGTAACACCGTAGTTGGCATTTGGTCCAGCCCTCGCCCCCACTCCACTCCCTGCATATAAAACACCGTATATACAATTCACTATTACCATTTATTAAGTAGTGGCACTCGGATCGCCACATACTGTACCGCGCACGATTATAGGAACCTTACAACGTAGGTATTATTAGATCTACTGTTAAAAATACGGAGGCACATAAAGATCCAATGTCATATTGTTGGCAAAAGGCAGAGGTAGAATTGGAGCCTAAGCCTGTCACATGGTCCCTGTCATTTTCTGTTCCTCTGTGCTAGCCTTCTGCCTCCCCTTTAGAAGTACTTTGCCTCGGAGTAATAATAATATTCACACACATCAGGCCTTGGATACTATTTAATGAACTCCTGGAACTTGGCCCAGTCATACCACGGCCTATGGCCTTCAGAGGCACGTCAAACCTGACAGTTCCTAAAAATGAGTTACATTATCTCCCCAACCCGTCCCATCCCCCAACTCATGGAAACATGAACAGTCGGCCAAATCACACTAGCACAAACGCTGGTGCTTTCCCTTTCCCTCCTCCCAGATCTATCCAGTCCAGATTCTTCATAATGTATCTCATAAATATGTCTCATCCCCTTTGTGTTCCGTTGCCAATGCCTTAAGCCCTCAGGCAAGATGACTTTCTCCTGAACCCTTCCACTCAAACTTTTCTTCTGCCTGCAGCCCAGCCTTTCTCCAAACCATTCTTTGCCCTGCTACTAGAGTGCTTTTTTCTTTTGTGGGAAAAAATCTGATTAGAAAGCAAAACTCTGATTTGGGATGATCTTCACGACATATTGGTAAGTGATCAGAGCAAGTTCCAGATCAGTTCGTGCAGTGTGACGCCAGTACCGGGTGAGGAGCGTGTTTTCTTTCTTTCTTTCTTTCTTTCTTTCTTTCTTTCTTTCTTTCTTTCTTTCTTTCTTTCTTTTTTTTTAAATATTTTATTTATTTTTGAGAGAGACAGCATGAGCAGGGGAGGATCAGAGAGAGAGGGAGGCACAGAATCTGAAACAGGCTCCAGGCTCTGAGCTGTCAGCACAGAGCCCGATGCGGGGCTCGAACCCACGAACCGTGAGATCATGACCTGAGCCGAAGTCGGACGCTCAACTGACTGAGCCACACAGGCGCCCCGAGGAGTGTGTTTTTAACAGACTGTGTACATTTATAGATGTAAAGAGTTCACAACAACGAATGGAAGAGTTGACAACAAAACAGTCTGTGTCACTAGGGAGTGGAGTGGAATTCGGGGAGTACTCAGAAAGTTTTTCTCTGCTGGTATAATTTGATATTTTTACATCAAAAATACGTGCTTTTCCAGTCTCCTGTCACTTCTTTTGTGCCTTGTGTGTAGTCACTTAAAACCTGATGTTCCTCAAGCACCTACTAGTGTTTCACACCTATTGGTGTTGCATATTCCATTCCCTTTGCTTGCAGTGTCTGTTGTTGGTTTGTATGTCTGGCAGATTTAAAAAAAATTTTTTTTTAATGTTTATTTATTCTTGAGAGAGACTGAGCATGAGCGGGATAGGGGCAGAGAGAGAGCGATGCATAGAACTTGAAGCAGGCTCCAGGCTCTGAACTGTCAGCACAGAGCCCGATGTGGGACTCGAACTCACAGACTGCGAGATCACAACCTGAGCCGAAGTCAGACGCTTAACTGACTAAGCCACCCAGATGCCCCAGATTTTTAAGTCATCCTTCAGATCATTCCAGGTTATGCTTAAAAATCACCTCCGTATGACCTCTTTAGTTACCATTTCCCCATAGAGTTTGCACTTAATTCTTTCAATATTTAATTTACTTTAATGTTTTGTGAGTATTTCTTGATAATGAGCCATTTGAAATTCAGGAATATGTTCCCCTTTGGAGCTGGATGATCTAACACAGTAGGTGCCCCAGACTTTTTATCCAATAAACATCTTATAGATAAATGAATGGTGTGATTTGCAAATAGATTCCCTGCCTTTTTTTTTAAAAAGAATTACCTAATTTTACACTAAACTTATAGACGTGTCACTTCTTATCTTCCCAGTGGCCTTGAATATATGGTTTGCTTACTTTCTGTTTCCTTTTTCAAGATGAGAATGAATGAGGTTTATTTTTTAATCAAAAAAATTTAATTCCAGTGTGTCAACATACAGTGTTTTGTATATACACATACATACATATCTATATATCTCTCTATATATATCTAGTATGTCAACATACAGTGTATATATATATACATATATACGTATACACCCATCACCCAGTGCTCATCGTAACAGGTGCACTCCTTAATCCCCATCGCCTGTTTCACTCCTCCCCCCTTGCCCACCTCCCTTCTGAGTTTGTTCTCTATGGTTAAGAATCTGTTTCTTGATTTGTTTCTCTTTTTTTCCCCTTGGCTTGTTTGTTTTGTTTCTTCAGTTCCACCGATGAGTGAAATCATATGGTATTTGTCTTTCTCTTATTTCGCTTAGCATTATACTCTCTAGCTCCATCCATCGAGGTCATTGTAAATGGCAAGATTTCATTCCTTTTTATGGCTGAATAATCTTCTACTGTGTGTATGTGTATATATATGCATGTGTATATGTATATGTATGTGTATATATATATCACATCTTCTTTATCCATTTATCTATTGATTAACATGGGCTGCTTCCATACTTTGGCTATCGTGAATAATGCTGCCATAAACATAGGGGTGCATGTATCCCTTTAAATTAGTGTTTTTGTATGCTTTGGATAAATACCCAGTAGTGCAATTGCTGGGATCTTAGGGTAGTTCTATTTTTAACTTTTTGAGGAGGCTCCTATGTTCTCCACAGTGGCTACATCAGTTTGCATTCCCACCAACCATGCATGAGGGCTCCTTTTTCTTCAGATCCTCGCCAACACCTATTGTTTTTGTGTTTTTGAGTTTAGCCATTCTGACAGCTGTGAGGTGATAGCTCATTGTAGTTCTGATTTGCATTTCCCTGATAGTAAGTGATGTTGAGCATCTTTTCATGTGTCTGTTTGCTTACTTTTTGGTATTTTTAACTTCAGTGTGTGCTTTTTTAATATTCTGGAAGCCTCTCTTTGGTTATTTAATTGCACTCTCTACATATGTAGAGACTCTGGAGTTTTTAGCCTGACAAAAACCGTATTGTATCTTTTCCTTCTTTTTTGCACATCTCATTTCTGTGGCATCATTTAATTTTCTTCCTCCTTCCTGCCTCACATTTCATCTTTCCTCATTTTGAGTGTGAACATTCCTTTTCATTTTTCTGTTTGGCTGTGTTTGGGGGGTAGGGGTTGCTTCTTTACTTGACTAATAAATAGGCATATCACCTTTTCACTGTCCTTTTTTTTTTTTTTTTCTTTTTTTTTGGGGTAGGATGTCAGTGCTCTTCTTGTCCAAGCTTGCCGACTGGTGCCTCTTAATCAGAACCATCTTGTCAGCAAAGTGTCTCAACTTATCCACCGTTTACTTAACAGATTACAGGTAATCGTGTGTGTAACTTTAGAATTTATCATGAACCAAATAAGTCCCTTTGAAATACTACATCTGTGCTAGGTGTGATAGGCTGATCTTTTGAGAAATTGGAAAAAGCAGTTCCTTACTAGAAATGATAGTAAATATAATTCTGACCAAAACAGTTATTCTGCACAATTCTAGAAGTTTGTCCATTAGAATTACCCCTTTCTCTTTGGTTCAAGAAACCAATATCATTGAGGCCCCTAGGTTTTAGGGTTTCTCATGGAGCATGTATTTGACCAAGTTATATCTAACAATAAGTTGAAACAATCCACTACTCCTTTCCTACCAATAGGTTTTCCCCTTTCCCAAAGCTAGCATTTTTGTGTTCTACTTTTGATCTTCAGAAAACATAAGAAGTAGCTTGGGAGCAAGAGGCACTAGTTAGAAAGCACCTTGTTATTTATAACAAGGTCTGTGCTATAGCTCCCTTTTCTCCAGACTGTTTTCATTTTGCTAAACAAATCCCATTTTTTAAAATGTTTTATTTATTTCTGAGAGAGAGAGAGAGACAGTGTGAGCAGGGGAGGGTCAGAGAGAGAGGGAAACAGAATCCGAAACAGGCTCCAGGCTCTGAGCTAGCTGTCAGCATAGAGTCCGACCTGGGTTCAAACCTACGAACTGTGAGATCATGACCTGAGCTGAAGTTGGACACTTAACCGACTGAGCCACCCACGTGCCCCCAACAAATCTCATATCTTTTCAAGAACAGTTCGGAAATTGAGGCTGTTACCATAAGATGCCACATGAGTATGTGAATGTAGTTAGCACAAAATTTACAATTAGTACTACATAACCTAGGATGCTTTTGGCTGTAAGAAAAAGAAAAGTCAACCTAGAACAGCTAAAAAAAATTTTTTTAAAGTTGTAGCATGTCACAACCCCCAAGGGAGGCACTCCAGGGTACTTTATGAGAAGCTTACTGGCATTTTTCCATTCTGCCATCAGTGTATGGGTTGTCCTCAGCCAGCATCTCTCCTAGTCAAGATGGCTGCCTCAGTTCCAGGCATCCTGTGCAAAAAAATAAATAACCCCCAGCAGAAGCAAAAGAACAATTTATTTTGTGTCTCTTTAAGAATGAGGCATGTTGTCCCCGTCACTTTCCATCAGACTGCCCCTGATACTTGGCTGGGGAGAGCTAGGTCTGATCAGGTGAATAGTATTACCATGAGTGGCTGAAACCAGGGGTTAACCTTGACTGCACATTAAAATCACCTGCAGGGCTTAAGCTCCCTAGATGATTACAGTGTGCCCCTCAACTTTTATATCAGGGTTTCTCAATCTCGGTACTATTGATATTTTGGATTGGATGATTCTTAGTTGTAGGGCAGCTGTCCTGTGCATTGTAAGATTTTAGCAGCATCCCTGGCTTCTACCTTAGAAGGCAGTAGCATCCCTCTGATTGTGACAGTCAAAAATGTCTACAGACCTTGCCAAATGGTCTGACACCAAAAACATGGACACATGTGCTCTTTCTTTCATAGCCTGGTTCAAGTGAGCATACATGTCTGAAAAGGATAAAAATACTTTTTTACAAGTTAGATGATGCATATTTTTTCCTCTATCGATAGGTGATTGTTGATGAACAGAACCTGGATTTCCTGTTGGCATATACTATCTCTGCTATTCAGCAGTGTAGTTCCTGGACACACATGGAAATTCTCCAAGCCCTGGCAGCTCTGGTTTACTGCAATGGCTCAAAATGTCAAAAGGTAGCTTAAACTGTGTCTGCCTTTCCTTCAAAAAGTTAGGAACACAGGCTCTAAACCAGTAGACTCATGCTCAGGTTTCCATCCTGTCATTAATGAGAGCCCTTATGCAACCACTCTGATCTCATTTCTTCATGTATACAGTAGCTCCTTTGAGGATGAGGTGAGACAATCCTTATAAAGTGCTTGGCACTTGCTAAACATGAACCATTATTGTTATCACCCTTCAGTATGTACCCAAGACTAAAGAGCTTCAGCAGCTACCTAGGCTGAGAGTGACGATCGCAACTGGTGTTTTGGGGCACATCTTTGCATGCCCGTGTGAAGGATTTACCTAGCAGTCAGTCTTCTGGGACTTAACTGCCCTTTAGTTAAAAAAATACATCTATCTAAAGAGTAATATTTTCCAAGAAGCCTTTTCTGACCAACATTAGCTGTTATTTTGTTTTAGTACCTCCCAGACTTGCTTGGCAAGAGTGGGATTTTGATGAAGTTGAGTGACTCGGCTCACCCGGACCCTGAAGTTAGGAGAGCTGCAGTGCACTGTATGGCAAACTTATGTCTCAGGTATGTGGGTCTGGTCACATATCCCAGCTGTAATAAGACAGGGCCTCTCATGTCTGAAGCCAGAGCCAACTTAGAAAAATAACATACTTTGTGTTTCCCATGTTCCTTGCTAATAAGATCATCTTATATTGTTTATTTTTCATTTTAATATTATTTGTTTAATGTAAAGGAAAAAATAGACTAGGATCTCATCCCTAAAATAGGGAAAGAGTAATATATATGTAATATGTCAAGGTTTTGTTTTCTGTTGATATAAATTATAACCATATTAAATCTTCTAGAAGGATATAGTCATGAATTTAAGCTTTGTTGAGGCCTCTATCAAAGCCAGTGTCTTCTAAGAAAGTGGAACCAATGCCATCCACCAAGTTTTAGATTCATGCAATGGAAACTGAGGAGCACAGACTTGAACCAGTGTATCTTGTCTCCCCATTGTGATGTTGTCCAGTGGGGAGGAGGCAGGCTCAGCTGTGTGATTCTAGCCAGACAACCTGTCTGCATTGTTTCCCTCTATGCATTGAAAAGTAGAACTAAAAAAAGATTTCCTTCTCCATACTTCTTCACTTCTGTAACTTTTCCCTGTGGAAACCATTCTTCCTTCTTGGAATTCACTCCAGCCTTGTGCTGTCCCACAGCCCTAGTTAATTACCCAAAATGCACAGTCTTCCTTAATACAGTTTCATCTGAAGGTATATTCCAACTCCACTTGTCTGTATTACTGCTATTTTTAATTCTTACTCTTTTGCAAGCCCCGTTTCAAAGGAGACTGAGTTTGAGTTGCTTTCTCTCTATGTGTTTTAGTGTACCAGGACAGCCATACTTGGAGGAGCCCTACCCAAATATCTGCTTCCAGGCTTTCTTGACCACTTTACAGTCTCCAAAATCATCTGATATGGATGATATCACGTTTTGCATGGTAGGTGGGACTACCACTAATCTTGTGAATGTTACAGATGTGGCTAGAAGCAACAGTAGAACAGAAGCTGTTACTAAAGAGTATGATTTGGTTGCTGAATTAGTTTTGTCTAGAGATAAAGGCATAAGTGGAATATTTATAACCTACAAAGATGGAAATCATATCTTTCAGGTTTAAATTACAAGATAGTTTCCATTTGTTTTGCAGTTCTAGATTTTTAAAGAAAAGTATTTTTTTCCCTCCTGATTATAAAAGCAGTACAGTTTCAGTCTAGTAACAGTCTTTTAGATGGAAGGCTAAGGAGTAGATTTCAACAATATATGCAATATTACTTCTTTTTTAAAAATCTGATGCAGATATGACAATTTGTTCACATGCTTTAAATTCAGAGTGACACATTTCAAAACTTACAGATCTGAGATGGTGAAAGTTCCTGATAGTTCCCTGCTCAGATATAACTACCTGGAACAATTTGTTCTATATGCCCCTAGATATTTTTTCTGTATATAAATGACCATATTTTATAGTTTTTCAGTGGAATCATATTAAATATTGCTATTTTTACCATTTTATCTCCTTTTTAAAGTTAATATTTCTTGGGCTTCTTTTCAGTACCTATTGATGTACCTCATGCTTTCTAACTGCTGTACCTGGGAGACCTTGGACAAGTTACTTAACTTCTTGGGCTTCCATTTTCCTTTCTGTAAAATGGGACAAATGATACAGTTACATGAGCAGTATATGAAATATAGCAGTTAAAGTGCTTGGCAGATGCCTGCTTTTATGGTTGAGTTTCCCATGTAGCAGAGGGTTAGCTTCTTATATAATCATTGTCATAACAGATGGACATTGAAGTTTCTTTAGTGTTTCCTCTATTTCAGAAAAAGACTATGGTCCACATCCTCTCTGTGTGGGGAGTGTTTCTTAAGGACAGTTTTTTTTTTTTTTTTTTTTTTTAAGTTTTATTCATTTAAGTGATCTCTGTACCCAACTTGGGGCTTGAACTCACAGTCCTGAGATCAAGAATTGGATGCTCTACTGACTGAGCCAGCTGGGCATTCAAGGACTATTTCCTAATGAGAATGCTGAGTCAAAAGATCAATCTTGATGAGAATTGTCCTATAGAAACCTATTCCTACATACATTCTTTTGGCTTTAAGACCTAGTGGGGTTGCTGCGTCATAGAGATTTGCTGCTTCCAATCTCTGCTGCCACTTTTTCATCCCTATCACCTTCTTCCCACTACACACCTCTTCTATGTTTTTATTTTCCCCTTGCTCACCATTTGTACATGCTAGCTTATAAACATGTACAATAAGACCATTCTTTTCAGCGAGAACACTCTGATCTAGAAAATAATTAATAGTTCGTCAGATCTCTCCTCTGGATCTTCTTTTTTTTTTCCTGTGTTGAATGATTTTTTTTTCATCATCTAAAGACTTTTTCTCCTTCATCCTAAGTGATGCTAGAAAGTTGATCCCTGAATAACCAAATTTCCCATGCCTTTTAACTTGGCCTCTTTTCTCCTCTAGTTGTTACAAAATGCATTAAAAGGTATACAGTCTCTCCTCAATGGGGGTAAGATGAAACTGACACAGACCGAGGAACTTGGAGCTCTTCTGGCTGTGCTGAAGGTAAATGCTCATCGTGATGAGTGCCTTTCCTGCTCAGACCTCAGGCATAGGGACCGCTTTACATCATTACTCTAAAGCTAGCTTTCAGGTAATATATATTAGGAAAGATCATTCAAATGTTCATATCTAGGCATACTTCAGATTAAGAACTGAAAACAGTAAGCTGTGCTTTAAGGAAATTTATCAAAATTCTAAAATTTTACCTATGAATCTTCACTTAGGAAGGGAATAGCTTATGATCCGTAGACAGTTTAATTGTAGATCATCCCAAACATGTTTGTACTTGAAAGAGCAATCAGAACTTCTCTTTGGCTTTTGGCCCATGTAGTAGACAAGCCAGTCAGATGGCATTAGTAGGCTGCAACCATTGGTTTCTGAGCCTACTGGTCCATGGGCAGGGCCTTCTCTGTACACCCACTTTTCAGGTCAACCAGGAAGCGGCCTTGGGTCAAAGCTGTTTATAACTTACCTTGATTGTGACTAAAAGTTTAAATCTCTCCCTGTCCCATCTGCCAAATAGATAGCTAGATGTGGACGTGGATAGTGAAATAAAAATGATAGGTTGGTTAAAAAAATCATAGATAAAATAATTGGATAAAACAGGTTGGATACATTTTAAAATTTAGTAAGTAAAAATAGTAAGTAAATAAACTAAAATCAAACCTAACCTCATCTGGCCATACCAGATGGGATTAAACTCTTCTGTAAGCCCTAAACCTTCAAGATACCAATTTTCTGTCCCTTCGAATTTCCTTAGTAAGATTCTAGACCTTAAGTGGTTCATTGATGTGATTCAGAACATGGTGAATCAGTCTGTTTTATGGTTTATTTTTGTGTGTGCACTTCCTTAAACATCATTATCAGAAATCTATGTTTCATGGACTCCCGGGACTAAACATAGAGCTGCCCACGGTGTTATACCCCACTCCACTTCCTCAGTATGACGGGCGGCCACCTGTCAAACCACTTCAATCCGAAACCAGCGCTTCTCGACCAACTGTGGTATGCTTGTATTTCCTTAGTGTGAAGTTGTGGATTGTTTTTAATTGCTTGTTATGTGTATTTTCTGTAATTTGTGTCCCTACTTGTGCCAGAGGCTTACCTTAAATTTGATTTCCGTTTAGGATTTTTAGAATAGTAAATGTAAATTCATCAGGCTGCTGAAAACACCCATCTTATACTTCTAAGAGGTCTAGGCAGTGTAAGAGCTATAGCAGTGGACATTCACTTTACTCCTGAAGCCTCACATCCTCATTCCCCAAATGCTCGAAACCATGGGTCAACCCACTTTTTTACAAAAGGCTAATTGGTAAATATAGGTCTCTGTTACAACTGCTGGGTTTCTCAGCCTCTCCATATAGTTGCCATCTCCCTCATGTTTCCATTGAAGAACTGAACATACAGATATATGGACCATTGTATTATATCTGAACATGTATCAAGTATTACTTATAAAATGTTTATAATTCGAAATACTTTTACTCATTGAGTTACTCAACATTTACTGAACACTTGCTACATCCCAGACATTATGCTAAACATTAAGGATATAGACTCTGTTTTTAGGAATTTGGAGAAGCGCAGAGCTTGCTTGGGATTCTCTCCCTCTCTCTCTCTGTCCCTCCCGTGCTTGCTCTCTCTCTCTCTTTCAAAATAAATAAACTTTTTTTTTTTTTTTTAAAGAATGAGTAGTACAAAAAGGAAGGATGGGGCGCCTGGGTGGCTTAGTCGGTTAAGCATCCGACTTTCACTTAGGTCATGATCTCGCGGTTCGTGGGTTCAAGCCTCGCGTCGGGCTCTGTGCTGACTGCCAGCTCGGAGCCTGGAGCCTATTTCACAGTCTGTGTCTCCCTCTCTCTCTGACCCTCCCCTGCTCACGCTGTCTCTCTCTGTCTCTCCTACAAATAAATAAAAATATTAAAAAAAAAAAAAAGGAAGGAAAGTGGTTTTTTTCCCCCCAGAGGAAACAGAAGGTGCCTAAGCATAGAGAATGAGCATAGCCCATTTGTTAACCAGTAGGCTAGAGTGTCAAGTGTGTGCAGGGGAAGGCTGGGACAATTAGGTAGCAGAGACCAAATCACAAGAGTGTTACATAGTATGCTAAGGAGTTAGTTTTTATCTTACAGGTAGTGATGAAGACTCTTGTATAGGGGAGTGATATGACCAGATATGCATTTAGGAAACATCCCTGTAGTAGCAAGTAAAAAGGTGTGAGCCTGAAGCCACGTTAATAATCCAAAATAGAAGTGATGAGGACCTTCCTTTTTTTCAAAAAATTTTTTTAACATTTATTTAGTTTTGAATGATGAGAGAGACAAAGTGTGAGCAGAGGAGGGTCAGAGAGAGAGGGAGACACAGAATTTGAAGCAGGCTCCAGACTCTGAGCTGTTAGCACAGAGCTCCACTTGGGGCTTGAACTCATGAGCTGTGAGATCATGACCTGAGCCAAAATTGGATGCTTAACCGACTGAGCCACCCAGATGCCCCAAGGGCCTTCCTTTCTTAAAGTCAGGGACCTTTAGAATGCAGAGGGAGACATAGATTCCAAAGATATTTGGATGTCAGAAAGGAAGTAGGAGAAAAGAAACTGGCTTTTACTTACTATCTACAAAGTCTCAGTGACCTAAAACGTGCATTATATATAGTGGATTAACGTCTCTCTTTTATATCTAGAGTAGTGCTAGCTGTGGGTCTTGTCTGGGAGAAGAGAAAATTGTCACTCAAGTCATCTTCTATAGACTTGAAATCTGTTGCTGCTGAATGCTTTTACAGCTGTGCAAGAAAGGTGGCATTAGCCTTAAACTCACAGATGAGGAACATCATGCTAAGTGGAAGGCTAAATGATTTGCTCAGAGTCACAGAGGTAGAATTTAAACCAGGCTACCAGCTTGGCTTTGTTGCAGATACATCATCCCTTGTTTCCTGTAATCCAGTAGGGTGTGTGTAAGCACATAGCACAGCACCTCACACCCAGACTATTAAGTAAGTGCCATTTTTTTTTCCTCTCTTTTCTTTTTTCTTCATACTACATGTCGAGGACACATTTTTTTTTTAATTTCTTTTTTTTTTAATGTTTTATTTATTTCTAGGAGAGAGAGAGAGACAGCGTGAGCAGGGGAGGGTCAGAGAGAGAGAGAGGGAGACACAGACTCCGAAACAGGCTCCAGGCTCTGAGCTGGCAGTCAGCACAGAGCCTGACGCGGGGCTCGAACCCACGAACCGCGAGATCATGACCTAAGCGAAAGTCGGACGCTTAACCGACTAAGCCACCCAGGCACCCCTGTTGAGGACACATTTAGTAATTAATCAAATGAGAAGGTACCAATAACTCTCATATTAATGTTTTCATTTCCTCCTAAAATCAGAATAAAAAGAAGAAATCAAAAGTAAAATCAAGGAAGATTCAGCAAGGAGAAGAGGAAGAGGAAGAATCCAGTAGTGAAAGAGAAGCAGCCCCTGTCACTGACTTGGGCAGAGAGAACCTCCTTGAAGGGAGCACTCCCTGCTCCTCCTCCCTGGGAGTGCGGGGTTGGCCAGTAGAGGGAAGCCAGCAGGCGGGAAGAGACAGAGTCTCCGCCCCCTTCCGTTCTGCCAATTGGAAAAGGGTCAGCAGTAGTGAGTCTGACTATTCTGATGCTGAAGGAGGCATGCAGAGTAAAATGAGGTAGCAGTATTTTGTTGTGTTGTTAGGCCTTATAGTCTCAGGTGCACATCAAGTTAATAACTTTGCTTAAAAACATGACTGCTCCGCAAGATTTAGTTTGAAGATTTGTTTATGCTGGGCTTTGCGTCACTCTGCCTTTTGCCTTGTCCCCTTGGTCTGCCTTTGTATGTGTTATTCCTTTGCCTGGAGTTTTCTCTCACTTTGTCTGCCTTCTTGACCTATTAACCACTTCTCCACTTTGGTACTAGCTCAGCAATCACATCCTCTGAGAAGCCTTTTCTGACTACACCCCACCCCCTTCTTTGTGACCCTTTGAGATAGCTCCACCTTAGCATCCATCAAAATGCCCTGCAGTTATCTCTTTAACTGTCTGCCTCTGCCTCTCTCAGACTCCTTGGGGACAGGGTGGGCTTTATGTCTGCCAGCCTCAGCACGGTGCCTGGCACATACTACTCCTGATGCCAAGCTGTTGGCTTCTTATTTTCTGTCTAGTTGTGTTTTATATTGTCTACTATATTAACTTGTTATATAAACTTTAACATGTTTTGATTGTATTTTGAAAAATATTTTTCCAACTATCACATTGGCAGCTTTTGGGTTTATTCAGAATGTTGTTTCTCAGTGCATCATGTAAGTTGGTTGGAATAAATAGTACTTCATGTTTGTATTTTTTAAAGATTTTTTTCTTGCTTCTCTTGGATAGGTCTTACCAAGCCAAAGTTCGCCAAGGAGCATTAGCTTGTTTTCTTTCTACTATAAAATCAATAGAAAAAAAAATCCTTTATGGCTACTGGTCAGCCTTTGTTCCTGATACACCGGAACTTGGAAGCCCTCAGTCTGTGTCCTTGATGACTCTTACGTTAAAAGATCCTTCTCCAAAGGTAGGAGCACGTAAATTCTAAGCATGATACCAGGAAAGTGTTTGTTGTTTTCCCTGCCTCATCCGGTCTCATCTGAACACAGCTCTCATTACTACCAACCCAAGTCCTGACTCGAGAACCACTGAACAGGCAGGAAGACAGGACACGGTGTATGTGAGTAACAGGAGGAGAAGGCTCACGCTGAGGGCTCCACTTCCCAGGGCTTGCTTGGAGCCTGAGCGCACTGACTTGCAGCCTTGGTGTCCCTTTGGAGCTGCACTGAAGCAGCCGTGGCTCTTTCCCTTTTATGGGAATGTTGATTGCCATGGTATTTATAATAGGGAAAAATCAAAAGCAGCTTAAACACTCAGTGGAATATCTTGGTCCATCATTGTTACGAAGAATATGTAAAGCTTAGAAAAATGTTTATGATAAGAAACCTAAGAAAACTTCTGGGTGTCCCTTCAAAAGCTCTTACAGGGTTAAAAAAATAAATGGGCCTCAGTTATATACAAAAAAATTCAAACACCCAATACTCCAAGTAGTTAAGCCAGCAGAAAGTTTTCACATTAACTGAATCAGTAGCAAATGAGAACCTGCAAGAAAAATGGAAAATAAATGGTGACCGATAAGCCATTCTAGTAAGTGAAAGGAAAACTGCTATAAAGGTTAAAAAATACATATATTTGAAGAGCCTCTGGTTGCAGGGAGCTGCGGGCAGGAGCCCAAGAGATGGTGTTGGAGCAAGTGGCAGGCCAGGTAAACCACCTGCACTGCAGCTGCCCAGCCAAGGGGACGAGGCACCTGTGAGTTTGGGTTATGAGTACAGAGAGGTTATAGAGTTGGAGCTCATGAAAGTGGATTGAAATCAGTGTCATGGTGTTTATAGCTTTATAGTTTTTTTTTTTTTTTACAAATAGTAAATTGTCAAATTAGTTTCCACATAACACTCAGTGCTCATCCCCACAAGTGTCCTCCTCCATGCCCATCCCCCCCTCCCCCCCACATCCATCAGTCCTCAGTTTTTGTCAGCATTCAAGAGTCTCTCATGGTTTGCCTCTCTCCCTTTCCCCCACCATTTCCGCCCTTCTTCTCCCCCTTGTTCCTCCGTCAAGTTCCTCCTAATCCTCCTATACGTGCAAACATATGATATTTGTCCTTCTCTGCCTGACTTATTTCGCTCAGCATAACACCCTCAAGGTCCATCCATGTTGCTACACATGGCCAGATTTCATTGTTTCTCATTGCCATGTAGTATTCCATGGTATAGATAAACCACATCTTCTTGATCCATTCATCTGTTGATGGACACTTAGGCTCTTTCCATGTTTTAGCTATTGTGGAGAGTGCTGCTATGAACATTGGGGTACATGTGCTCCTATGCCTCAGCATTTCTGTATCCCTTGGGTAAATTCCTAGCAGTGCTATTGCTGGGTCATAAGGGAGTTCTATTGTTAGTTTCCTGAGGAACCTCCACACTGTTTTCCAGAGGGGCTGTACCAGTTTACATTCCCACCAACAGTGTAGGAGGGTGCCCGTTTCTCCACATCCTCGCCAGCATCTAGAGTTCTCTGATTTGCTCATTTTAGCCACTCTGACTGGCGTGAGGTGGTATCTCAGTGTGGTTTTGATTTGTATTTCCCTGATGAGGAGGGATGCTGAGCATCGTTTCATGTGTCTGTTGGCCATCTGGATGTCCTCTTTGGAGAAGTGTCTGTTCATGTCTTCTGCCCATTTCTTCACTGGGTTGTTTGTTTTTCGGGCGTGTAGTTTGGTGAGTTCCTTATAGATTCTGGATATTAACCCTTTATCTGATATGTCATTTGCAACTATCTTTTCCCATTCCGTTGGTTGCCTATTAATTTTCTGGGTTGTTTCCTTGGCTGTGCA
Source organism: Hyaena hyaena (assembly GCF_003009895.1). Taxonomy (NCBI): domain Eukaryota; kingdom Metazoa; phylum Chordata; class Mammalia; order Carnivora; family Hyaenidae; genus Hyaena; species Hyaena hyaena. The sequence continues at coordinate 1,243,914 of NW_024081199.1, read as the reverse complement.
GAAGCTTTTAATCTTGATGAGGTCCCAACAGTTTATTTTTGCTCTTGATTCCCTTGCTTTTGGGGATGTGTCAAGTAAGAAGTTGCTGCGGTGGAGGTCAAGGAGGTTGTTTCCTGCTTTCTCCTCTAGGGTGTTGATAGTTTCCTGTCTCACGTTCAGGTCCTTTATCCATTTTGAGTTGATTTTTGTGCATGGTGTGAGAAAATGATCTAGTTTCATTCTTCTGCATGTTGCTGTCCAGTTCTCCCAACACCATCTGTTAAAAAGGCTGTCTTTTTTCCATTGGATATTCTTTCCTGCTTTGTCAAAGATCAGTTGGCTGTATACTTTTGGGTCCACTTCTGAGTTCTCAATTCTGTTCCATTGGTCTATGTGTCTGTTTTTGTGCCAATACCATACTGTCTTGAGGATGACAGCTTTGTAGTAGAGGCTGAAGTCTGGGATGGTGATACCTCCCGTTTTGGTTTTATTTTTCAGTATTACTTTGGCTATTCGGGGTCTTTTGTGGTTCCATACAAATTTTTGGATAGTTTGTTCTAGTTTTGAGAAGTATGCTGGTGCAATTTTGATTGGAATTGCATTGAATGTGTAGAGTGCTTTAGGTAGTAATGACATCTTAACTATATTTATTCTTCCTATCCATGAGCATGGAATGTTTTTCCATTTCTTTGTGTCTTCTTCAATTTCCTTCATAAGTTTTCTATAGTTTTCATCATACAGATCTCTTGTATCCTTGGTTAGGTTTATTCCGAGGTATTTTATGGTTTTTTGTGCAATTGTGAATGGGATCAGTTTCTTGATTTCTCTTTCTGTTGCTTCATTATTGGTGTATAAAAATGCAACCGATTTCTGTACGTTGATTTTGTACCCTGCAACTTGGCTGAATTCTTGGATCAGTTCTAGTAGGCTTCTGGTGGAGTCTGTCGGGTTTTCTATGTAGAGTATCATGTCATCTGCGAAGAGTGAAAGTTTGACTTCCTCTTTGCCAATTCTGATGCCTTTGATTTCCTTTTGTTGTCTGATGGCTGATGCTAGGACTTCCAGCACTATGTTAAACAACAGTGGTGAGAGTGGACATCCCTGTCGTGTTCCTGATCTCAGGGGGAAAGCTCTCAGTTTTTCCCCGTTGAGGATGATGTTAGCTGAAGGCTTCTCATAGATGGCTTTGATGATGTTTAAGTAGGTTCCTTCTATCCCAACTTTCTCGAGAGTCTTTATTAAGAAGGGATGCTGTATTTTGTCAAATGCTTTTTCTGCATCTATTGACAGGATCATATGGTTTTTATCTTTTCTTTTATTGATATGATGGATCACATTGATTGATTTGCGAATGTTGAACCAGCCCTGTAACCCAGGAATGAATCCCACTTGATCTTGGTGGATGATTCTTTTGATATGCTGCTGGATTCGATTTGCAAGGATCTTGTTGAGAATTTTTGCATCCGTATTCATCAAGGATATTGGCCTATAGTTCTCTTTTTTTGCTGGATCTCTGTCTGGCTTGGGAATCAGAGTGATGCTGGCTTCATAAAATGAGTCCGGGAGTTTTCCTTCGACTTCTATTTTTTGGAATAGCTTGAGAAGAATTGGGATTAATTCTGTTTTAAATGTCTGGTAGAATTCCCCAGGGAAACCATCAGGTCCAGGGCTCTTATTTGTTGGGAGATTTTTGATCACTGATTCGATTTCTTCACTCGTTATGGGTCTGTTCAGGTTTTCTATTTCTTCCCGTGTGAATTTTGGTAGTGAGTGTGTGTTTAGGAATTTGTCCATTTCTTCTAAGTTGTCCAATTTGTTGGCATATAATTTTTCATAGTATTCCCTGATAATTGCTTGTATTTCTGAGGGGTTGGTTGTAATAAGTCCATTTTCATTCATAATTTTGTCTATTTGGGTGCTCTCTCTTTTCTTTTTGATAAGCCTGGCTAGAGGTTTGTCAATTTTGTTTACTTTTTCAAAAAACCAACTCTTGGTTTCATTGATCTGTTCAATTGTTTCTTTGGTCTCTATGTTGTTTATTTCTGCTCTAATTTTTACTATTTCTCTTCTTCTACTGGGTTTAGGGCGTTCTTGTTGCTCTGCCTCTAGCTCCTTTAGGTGAGCTGTTAGATTTTGGACTTGTGCTTTTTCTAATCTCTTGAAATAGGCCTGGAGAGCAATGTACTTTCCTCTTAGGACTGCCTTGGCCGCATCCCATAGATTTTGAATTGTTGTGTTTTCATTTTCATTTGTTTCCATATATTTTTTAATTTCCTCTCTAATTGCCTGATTGGCCCATTCATTCTTTAGAAGGGTGTTCTTTAACCTCCATGTTTTTGGCGGTTTTCCAGACTTCTTCCTGTAATTGATTTCAAGTTTCAAAGCATTGTGATCTGACAGTGTGCATGGTATGATCTCTATTCTTTTATATTTATTGAGGGCTGCTTTATGTCCCAGTATGTGATCTATCTTGGAGAATGTGCCATGCGCACTTGAGAAGAAAGTAAATTCCCTGGCCTCAGGATGTAAAGTTCTAAATATATCCGTCAGATCCATCTGGTCCAATGTGTCTTTCAAGTCCATTATTTCTTTAGTGATTTTCTGTCTGGTTGACCTATCCATTGCTGTAAGCGGAGTATTAAAGTCCCCTGCTATTAGCACATTCTTATCTATAAGCTTGTTTCTGTTTGTGATTAATTGTTTTAGATATTTAGGTGCTCCCATATTCGGTGCGTAGACATTTATGATTGTTAGTTCTTCCTGATGGATGGACCCTGTAATTATTATGTAGTGCCCTTCTTCATCTCTTGTGATTGTCTTTAATTTAAAGTCCAGTTTGTCTGATATAAGTATCGCTACTCCGGCTTTCTTTTGATTTCCTGTAGCATGATATATATTTCTCCATCCCCTTACTTTTAATCTGAAGGTATCTTCCCGTCTAAAATGAGTTTCTTGTAGACAGCATATTGATGGATTTTGTTTTTTAATCCATTCTGCTACCCTATGTCTTTTGATTGGAGCATTCAGCCCATTTACATTCAGTGTTATTATTGAAATATGTGGGTTTAGAGTCTTTGTATCTTTTGTAGGGTTCATGTTTGTGGTGGTGTCTCTGGTATCTTTGTTCCTTGCAACCTTTCCTTCAGAGCATCCCCCTCAGGATTTCTTGTAGGGCTGGCTTCGTGGTGACAAATTCTTTCAATTTCTGTTTATTTGGAAAGGTTTTTATCTCTCCTTCTATTTTGAATGACAGGCTTGCTGGATAGAGGATTCTTGGCTGCATATTTTTACTGTTCATCACATTGAAGATTTCCTGCCATTCCTTTCTAGCCTGCCAAGTTTCAGTAGATAGGTCTGTCACCACTCTGATAGGTTTCCCTTTGTATGTTAGGGCCCTTTTCTCCCTAGCTGCTTTCAAAATTCTCTCTTTGTCCTTGTATTTGGCCATTTTCACTATGATATGTCGTGCAGAAGATCGATTCAGGTTACGTCTGAGGGGAGTCCTCTGAGCCTCTTGTACTTCCACATTTACTTCCTTCCCCAGGTCGGGGAAGTTCTCTGCTATAATTTGTTCCAGGACTCCTTCAGCACCTTTCCCTCTCTCTTCCTCTTCTGGGATTCCTATGATACGGATATTGTTGCGTTTGACCGTATCGCTGAGCTCTCGAATTCTTCTTTCCTGTTCCTGGATCAGTTTGTCTCTTTTTTTGTCAGCTTCTTGTTTTTCTATAATGGTGTCTTCTAAATCACTTATTCTCCTTTCTGCCTCTTCAATCCGTGCATTGGAGGCCTCTAATTTATTATGTATCTCATTTATCGCATTTTTTAATTCTTCATGCCTGTTTTTATTTTCCATTCTGTCTGTAGCCATAGTTTCTTTGATGTCCCCTATGTTTTTTTCAAGCCCAGCTATTAATTTTACCATTATTATTCTAAAATCTTGTTCAGTTATGCTGCTGATATCTGTTTTGAGCAGTGCATTAGCTGTCAATTCTTCTTGGGGTTTCTTTGGAGGAGAGCTCTTACGTTTTGTCATTTTAGTTAGCTTTCCGGCTCTTGTAGGTTTTAAAGACCTGTTATGCTATCTGTTTCTATGAGCGCTGCTATATCCAAGAAGACTCTTTGACTTTCCAGGGCCTATCCTTTCAGAGAGTGTTTTTTGAATGGTATCTCTTGGTCTCTCTTGTTGGGACCTTGGTTATTTTATTTTCCTATTCGTAGTGATATTTGGGACTCTCCACCTTGTGTACTCTAGCTTGTTTCTTGAGGTAGCTCTGGAAAAGAAAACAGATAGACAAACACACAGGAAAAGGAGCACACAAACGCACAGGCTAATTCAACTAACATGCAAAGCTAGAGGGAAAACGAAAAAGTTAAGAGAAAAGACGGAGGAGGGAGGGCGAATAATATGGAGTATAGAATACATAAAAGGGTCAAAAAGGGGAAAAGAAAAGGAAAAAAGAAAACTGATGGACAAAGAACGGTTTAAAGCATATACCTGGATTTCCCAGCTACAGTTAAATAGACGTGTGTATGCAGTGCTGGTTGAAAAGCATAGAGAGAGAGAAGGCAGGGCAGGATGAGGCAAAATTGGAAATAGAATGCACAGGCAGAAGGGATAAGAAGCTTTTTTCAAAGAGGTAAAGGGTAGAATATGGTTGGATAGGTGATAAAAGGATGCTGGAATTATCCAGAGAAACTATATAGTCTAATTACTCCTGAGAGAAAGAGATGAAAATGTCGGTAGGTGTAGAATTTACATTTACAGAATGGACTTGTTGTGATTGTTTAAGCAAGCTGGCGACCAGAGTTAATCAGGTCAGTGTTCTGGGGAAAAAAGAAAAGAAAAAGAAGACGAAAAAAAGAAAGAGAAGAAAAAAAATATGGAGGAAAAAAAAGGAAAAAAAAAAGGGAGGAGGGCAGCTCTCAGGCAGGGATGGACGTGGCGTGATCCAATGCCTCAGGCGGCAGTTCTGCCTTGGCGGTTGTGGGGAGGAGAGTGATGGTGCTCCAGTCCCTTCTTGAACCAAGCGCTGCACCTCGCTTTTTTGGGCGTGTAAACTCCTCGTACCAGGAGCGCAGCCGAAGTTGGTTGCACTCTTCAACCCAGGCCAGTTCCAATCTCCAAATCCCCGTCCGTGGGCCCCGCTGAAATTGCTTTAGACACAGCTTCCCAGGCAACCCCCTCAGGCAATTCCAGGCCCCCTGCGGAGCTCTGGGGGTGGAGTCAGAATCGCTGCTTCCTTCTCTGGGTCGGGCTGGCGCGCATGGGCGGGGGCTTGCCTGCCGGGTGCTCTGAGCCCGAGCCCGCTGGAGTGAGGAAAACCAGGTCCCACTATGGCTCGTCACGCGAAACACGAACTCACAGGCAAATTTCCCAGTTTTTAGCTCATTGCCTTCCCTCTCGAGTTCCAGCCTGCCAGGAGCGTGGACGCCCGGTGTCCGCGCGGCTCTTTCAGGGGCCCCAGCCGCCCTGGAGCTACAATGGCGGCAGGCGCGCCGCTGCTCTGAAGTCCAGCCACCAGGAGCCAGCACAAAGAAGCAATTTGTGTGCTCAGCGCCCCCCCCCCGCCCCCCCGGGACCAGTTGGCGTGAGGGGACCTGGTGTGCAGGTATTTGGCAAGTACGGTCTTTCCATGCACCGAGCAGAGGTTTTTCTGTCTCGGACTCTCTCCTTTTCCCCTCTCACTCCCCGTAGAGGGTAGTGGGGGATCACCTCCCACCCTGGAGTCTCCGATCCCGGACCGATTTTATCTTCCCCAGTTCGCACTCACGTTAGAAGCCTCTCTCAGTGGATTCTGCGTCCTTTTTCTCCCAATCTCTCAGGTTTTATAAGGTTTCCAATGGCTTCAGATCTTTTCTGTGTGATGTATAGGCGCGAGTGCAAATACAGAGCTCCTTCTCCGCCATCTTACCCCCTTTCTCTATAGCTTTATAGTTTTTAATGTTTACATTTCACTTAGAGTGGCATGAGAAATTTTACTGCAAAGTGGTCCTCCTTGATTTGGGTATTTTTTAGATATGGTCTTGCTCTTTAACTGTGGTGAGTGCAGTGCAAGAAATGTGATGCAAAGGAAAGGTATAAACTTCCTTCTGGAGATGTCCTAGCTCCAGTACAAAGGCCACACGCAGGTCCTGGAGAAATGGAAAAACAGTCATCATTCTTAGGATTTGGAAAGATCAAAGTAATGAGTAGAACTTGTCCATTCCATGTAATGGCAAGTGAAATGATTGTAGCCAGCCGCTTTGTCATAGATTTTAGGTTAGAAGGGTGTAAATAAGTGTAATCATGGTCCACAGTGAGACTTAATGCACACCTCTGCAAACTGTCTGTGCACCAAGACATGTGCTAGAAGCAAGTGTTGTGGTCGGTGATGTCAGTGAGAGAGGCTTTTTACAAAGACTCCTAGAAAGTTGTATGCAAAACTTAAAAGTTCACATAAATGGAATGGAGCAACAGTCATTGATCAGAGCTAGATTAAAAGGTACAGCCATGTGTAAAAGCTGAGGTCATCAAAGCTCGAAGGCTCATTGTAAGTATAGAATTGGATGCCTGAGGTTTCTCTTAGTCAGGATGAAGCATGAGAGTAGTGCATCTTGTTGAAGTGCACAGTGATGCCAATTTCAAGTTCATGGCAGCTCTGATATGACCTATGGTAGATTGATTTGGAAGCAAAGTTTTACTTATATGCTGAGAAACTTTCCAAAGAAAAATGGACAGAAAGAAAGGGGACTGGACTCTTCATTCAGAACACTGGCAATAGATTACTTTCAGGAAATTACAGTATGAAATGTTAGAATGGCTAATTCCAAAGGAGAAAACTTAGAAATTACCTTTAGGATTTGGCAGTGGGCAGTACTTGGGAAATGGTCATGTTTTTATAGGTTGGAAATGTGCTTCAGAAGGCACATCTTGTATGTTTCCAGATGGCACAGGGCAAGGTGGCAATAAAAATACCATGACTAATTTATGAATTTCTTCTATAAGATTTCCTTGGGTGTTAAAAAGGTAGATTATGTAGCTATATCAAGACTTGATCTAGGGAACAAACTATGGGACAAACTTTCTTGGTACCTTGAGAATTATCCCGATTTTCAGATTTCATAATTATTTATTTCTTGTTTGGAGATCTATGAAATGTGGAAACAAATCAAAATCTAGAGTAATAGCATAAGGAAAGAGAATAAAGCACGTTTTTAACTATCATGGACTGGTAGGTTTTCCCTTAAATGGCCAACTGAGGGCAGATGGCCTTGGCTTGCATATTCTAAATCTAGAGACCCCGACACAGTGTTCAAATGCCCCCACCCTGGGGCGCCTGGGTGACTCAGTCGGTTGAGCCTCCGACTTCAGCTCAGGTCATGATCTCACGGTTCATGGGATTGGGCCCCGCGTTGGGCTCTGTGCTGACGGCTAACTCAGAGCCTGGAGCCTGCTTCAGATTCTGTATCTCCCTCTCTCTCTGACCCTCTCCTGCTCATGCTGCCTCTCTATCTCTCTCAGAAATAAATAAAAATTTAAAAAAAATCTCCATACCCTAAAGGCAACCAACTTTGGGAGTGCGATCAAATAAAGTTAACCTTGAACAGGTGTGCAGAATATTCAGTCCTGGGACAAAGCCAAAGAAGGGAACAGCCAAGTGCATTGAAACCTCACTGTTACCCACTCCCAGCCATGGCTTCTTTATCATCCTCCCAGAAAGACTGAGACCAAACAGACATAAAAAAGGAAAAAATAAGAATTGACTAAGCTAATTCAGCAGACATTTCTGCCACGTCCTTAAGTAGCAAGAAAGGGAAAGTGGTTTCCTGTTTCATTACCTTTGAACAAGACTTCATGTCCAAGGAAGTGTAACTACCCACTGGTGAAATGGAGCACACTGATGTTTATCAGATTGAAATGTCTTCATCCATCATTGCCAATATTCAGACAATAAAAACTTAACAAAATGAGTTCTCTGGAGAGTTGCCCCTCTTATGATTTGCTTGCACGTCAGTAATTTCTGCTGAAAGTGCTGATCAGAACTGGTAAAGAGTATATTAAATATTGATGTAAGAGTCAGTGAAGCAAAACTTCAACAATTCAGTGTCATAAGTAGTTTTTTTTTTTTTTTAGCAACAGATCTATTAAACAGGGTTTAAAGGAAAGTAAATCAGAACTATGAGAAGTATCTTGTGATACAGTATCACATTTTTAACAGATTTCATACCTTGGTGATACATTTCAGTGCTTCCTTTTGTTTTCATCTGTGATGGTCATGGATACTTTTTCCCACTTAGGTACCAAAGTTAATGGAGCTAAAAATTTTTGGCTTTTGAGTATCAGTTCATTTCTTTCCACAACTTGGTTTTAAATCATAATTGGTTTGTGAGCTGTGAGAATTATGATTTTTTTTTAACTGCCTTCTAAAGAAATGGAGGTTCAGCATAACATACCTTTTTTCAGACCCACCATCTAATCAGGAGTTGGCAAACTATGTTTTTGTATGACCCATGAGCTAAGAATAGTTTCATACTTTTAAATGGTTGTTAAAAAACTTTTTAAAATGGTATTTCATGACATGTAAAAGTTATATGAAATTCAGATTTCATTGTCCATAAGTAAAATTTTATTGGAACATAATCATATTTATTCTTTATTAGTGTCTCTGTTACCATGGCTGAGTGATTGCAGCAGAGAATCTCTGGCCTACAAAGCCTAAAATCTACGGTGTGTGCTACTGGTCCTTTGCAGAAGTTTGGCAGCCCCTTATCTCAGTTTTTCTTGGGTCAGCTGTGCATGAGTTCTTTCTCACTTACGCTCGTGCTCGTGCGCTCTCTCTCTTACACACACACACACACACACACACACACACACACACAATTTCCTAATACACACAACTTCCTAACTTAAATGATTATGCTTAATTCCAAAGACTTATATTGTCATACTACAAATTTATTCTCAAAACAGTAAATCTTTAGTTTTTGGGTTTGTTTTTTTTTTTTTTTGAAGATTTTCTGGAGAAACTTTTTCACACCAAACTCAGATGTACTTCATGATGAGCAAACATTTTGATTTAGAATTACAATGTTGATTCCTCACTTTTAAAATATCTGAAAGTGTTTAGTTGGTATTTTGGGGGTCTGGCCAAAGAGGGTACAGTATTAAATAACTAGTCCTACATTTATCACCTGCATTCCATTTTGGTTAAATTGGTTTTCTTTTTTTTTTTTTCTTACCTGAATTTTGTTTATTTGTTTTTAATGTTGAGAGAGAGCGTGCAAGCAGGACAGGGACAGAGAGAGAGGGAGAGAGACATGGGGCTCAGTCCCATGACTGCAAAATCATGACCTGACCAAAATCAAGAATCAGATGCCTAACTGACTAAGCCACCCACGTGCTCCTCTTTCTTGATTTTTAATACCACAAAATTATCAGAGTATAAATTGAAAGTAATCCTTTAATCTTATAAACAAAATTTTGCTTCAGGGACACTTTTCCTGGCAAGTTCAGCAGATCATTGACAAAGGTGCACAGATTTTCCTTTCCTTCCATAAGGTTTTAATTAATGGTTTTCCTTTCTTTGATTATCAAAGACTCTCACTATAGGCAGTATTATTTTCTGCACCTAAGAATGTTTCTGAAAAGCTGGATCACTGATGATGCCTGCCAACTTTAATATGCACAAAGTTCCTAATATCCTGTTTAATTAACTTTGAGCACTTACGGATGTAAAGTAGAATGTTTGATGTGAAACAGACTCTAGACTTGTGTATTTTTTTCTACCCCATGAGCTGTTTAGTTCTCCCTTTTCACTTGGCCTTTGCTTGAATAAATTAGACCTCTCACTTTTTAAGTTATTCTCGTGTTCATGATTTCAGACTTTTATATTATCATGTAGCTTAGACTTATTCCTTACTGTAAGAAAACCTAGGGACACCTGAGTGACTCAGTCGGTTAAGCATCCGACTTCAGCTTAGGTTAGGATCTCACGGTTCATGAGTTCAAGCCCTGTGTCAGGCTCTGTGCTGACAGCTCAGAACCTGGAGCCTACTTCAGATTCTATGTCTCTCTCTCTCTCTTCCTCCCCCACTCATGCTGTCTCTCTCTCTCTCAAAAATAAATAAAAACATTAAAAAAATTTTTAAATAAAAGAAAGAAAACCTAACAGCAGTGTGATAGAAGGTTTTTTTACACTTGATCTTAGCCAAAAGGTCGAGAAACAATGAGAAGGTTTTTTTTTTAAAGTGAGGGTGCAAGTGGCCTAATTGATGGCTACTTTTAGGACCTGATAGATAATCCTATTGCCTCTGTTTTTCTAACTAAAATGATCCTAAATACTTCAAAAATTAAAATCAAAAAATAGGAAGAAGGGGACTTGACTCCTTATTATTAACTAACTGAGGTGAATCATTCTGAAATTTCAGACACGTGCGTGTGCTCTCCAAGTTTTATCCGCCATCTTGGAAGGCTCAAAGCAGTTTCTTTCTGTTGCCGAAGATACCAGTGACCACAGAAGGGCTTTTACTCCCTTCTCCGTGATGATTGCATCCAGCATTAGAGAGTTACACAGATGTCTTTTGTTAGCTTTGGTGGCCGAGTCATCCTCACAGACCCTTACTCAGATAATTAAGGTAAGCGTGCCAAGTTATCAGTAGGTTCTGGAGGGGTTTGTCAGTTTCGATTTTATATAATGTTTTACATTGTCCAAAAGTAATTTGACTTAAGTAGCAATTTTACTTAAAGATATCCTGTTTCATTTAAAGCTATCCTATTGTGCCTACTGGTTTGATTTTACCTTATGATTTACTAAATATATGATTTACTAAAAATACTCCTATATTTTTAGTATTAAGTTGTACCAGTGAGACTACAAGTGCTCTTCCCTAAAAAAAGGACAAAATAGAAAAAGACTGATTTGCAAATCACTCTCATAGACTTTTTTAATTAAATGCTACAAAATGCTGTGTTTGTGCTGGGGCTTTAATCAGGCCTATTGATGGGCTATTCTTGTCTTTTGCAGTGCCTTGCAAATTTAGTATCAAATTCACCTTATAACCGTCTGAAACTCAGCCTGTTGACCAAAGTCTGGAACCAGATAAAGCCTTATATCCGCCACAAAGGTTGGTGGTAGTTTAAAATCGATTGCTTTTTTGTATCAATCAAATCTATAGATTATTAGTTTAAAAAATATTGAGAGCATTTTTTATAGCTCTAAGATATCTTTACTCATTCTCAAGTTTTTGGGGAAAGCAGCTATTGCTAGAAGCCCACTTTTGACCCCGGAAGCCTCAGTGGACACCTGAAGGAAGTAAGCTGGAGAATTAATTGTAAAGATGAGTGGTTCTTCGCTGCTGGAGTGCAGTGACTTTAGAATTCGGGTTGAGCCAAGTTCAGGATGGGGGGTGCCCTCTGGTACATAATACATAGTTTCTATCCTTCAGGCAGAAGTAAGGATGGATGGACAAATCACATAGACATCATCCTCTCTTTGGAAAGAAAAACTGGAATATAAAATGTAACTTCTGTAACATTATCTCGTCTGCAGTTCGGACAAAATTCCAGAACCTCAACTATCCCTCCGCCCCCTCCCACTGACTGCAGAGTCTTATTTCTTGTTATATCTTGACTCACTCCCACACACAATCTATCTGTGCCATAAACACTTGCCTAGAGAACATCTGTTTTTTTTTTGTTTGCAAACAGACAGTGAAAGTACTATGTGGTCTGATGCCCATACCACATTCTGATAAGTTTTTCAGTCAGAGTTCTTGAAGGAGGCAGTGATGCTTCTGTGTCCTCATGGGAGGGGTACCAGACCTGGAGTTAGGCCGAGGGTCTGCAGCTCATTCCCTTTCCACCATCTCATAATTGTGGCTCTCTCAGAACCCTCATTTTCTCCTAACAGGAAGATGTCAACCTACCTCCTAAGATTTTTTTAAGGCTTAAAGGAGATAACAATGTATACATTGTTATAAGTCCAGTTCACTTGATTCATCAGTGTGTAAAATGGGGCCCAGAAAGATAAATCTTGCCTTTGATGTCTGTCATGTCCGTGGCAGAAGTAATATTGAAACAACCCAAGTCTTTAAGGTCAGTCCCCTGCTCATTCCACTGCACCAGCTTTTCTTCATCTGCAAATTGAAGGGAGTGGACCATGTCTCACCTTCTGGCATTTTTATCATTAAAATGGCCAAACCCACAGAAACTTGAAGAATAGTACAGTGAACATCTGCATATCTCTACTTAGACTTAACAGTTGTTAATATTTATCGTGTTTGCTTTGTCTCTGCATGTATGTTATGTATCTGTGTATGTGTGTATCCATATGTGTGTATAAATAGGTTATTTTTGAACCATTTGAAAGTAAACTCCAGATGTGATATTTCATCCTAAATACCTCAGCATGCATCTTATAAGAATAAAGACAGTCTACTAAAAAAACATATCCCCATTCTTGCACCTAAGAAAGTTACATCAATTCCAAAATACTGTTTCATATCTACGCCACATTCACATTTCACCATGTCTCAAAAAGTCTTCTCTCCCTCTTTGTGAGGACTTGGGTTCATTCCAGGTTCATGTGTTTCATGTCATTATTATGTCAGTTTAGTCTCTGTTCTTTTACCACGCTGATTTGGGAAAGAGTCCAAGATCATTGTCTTAAAGCCTGTTTCACATTCTCAGTTTGCCAGATAGGTTCTTTACAGTGTTGTTTAACCTCTATTTCTGTCCCATGTATTTCTTTAACCTGGAAGTTAGGTCTGGAGGTTTAATTGGATTCAGGTTACACAAGGATGCCAGCATTCTTCATCACCTGAGGGGATCATTGTGATCCTTGCAATAGCTATTCCCACAGTGATAGTGATTCCCATCAACTTTGACAGATGTGAACGTTCGAGTGTCAAGCCTCACTCTCTTGGGAGCCATAGTGTCCACTCATGCGCCTCTACCTGAAGTCCACCTCCTTTTACAACAGCCCTGTTCTTCCGGACTCAGCAATAGCAATTCAGCAACTCCTCACCTCAGCGATTGGTGGAAGAAAGCCCCCTTGGGACCGTTTCTGGAAGAGACTTCAGTTAGCTCCCCTAAAGGGTCTTCAGAGCCCTGCTGGCTTATCCGACTTTGCATTTCCACTGTCGTACTGCCCAAGGAAGATTCCTGTTCCAGTAGCGATGCTGGCTGTGCGGCAGGAAGCACCTATGAACCATCCCCCATGCGACTAGAGGCCTTACAGGTAGGGGGTTTTGTTTCCTCATTTCTAGAATGGAAGTAATCATTCTTCTTTCAAAGTGCTGATTGAATATGAAAATAACCTATAACCGAGCCTCAGATCAGTGGTGGTAGGGAGTTATATTTTAGGTGTGAGTGCTTTGTTGTTTTGGTTTGGGTGCGGGTTAGGAGAAGACTTGGTTGCAGATGTCACATTTATTCCTTTTTGTTGCAAGCCATTTTAGTCACCTCAGTTTTTAGTGACAGGTTGTGTACGCTAGGTTATATAGTAATTCTGAAAGATGTACAGTTAAGCTTTGATCTGAAACTTTAAGTAAATATTTAATTCTCCATAATTTATCTTGCGTCTTCTGTCTGCTTAGAGACAACAGGAAGAAAACAATCCTAGATTAACTCATTTGCTTCTTTGGTACTCAGCTATGATCTGAGACATGGTTTTGGTCCTGGGCTCTCTGCTGAGTGTCCGGTTGATATTAAACATGTCCTTTAACCTTTAACTTTTTCAGCCTTAGCTTCTTTAGCTGAAATGTTCAGTTAGTACCTGCCTCAGAAAATTGTTCCCAGGCTTGAATACTATTGATAACCTTAATGAAACGCATTTCAAAAATTATAAAGCACCATAAAGTTATATGATACAGTTAATTGATTTCAGTTATAACATAAAGAGTATGGTTGCTCATTTCAATCAACATCAGATTCCTGCCCCTTGTTAAATGTGAGTGATTCCTGAAATATTAAAACGCTTTTCTGGATTTTGCAGCCCCGCATTTAGGTCTTGGGGTTATTCCTCTGCTCCCTTTGCAGGTGTTGGCTCATCTGGCCAGGGGCTACTTTTCAATGGCTCAGGTGTACTTAATGGAGCTTGGAGAGGTGATTTGCAAGTGCATGGGAGAAGCAGATCCGTCCATTCAGCTTCATGGAGCAAAGGTAACTTTGATGAAAAGCCATGTACTTTTTTCTTCTCTTCCTTTATGTTCTTCCCTCTGCTCCATGTCTGTCAGTTCTGAGGCTTCTTAAAGGGGTTTCAGGTAGGGAAAGTCATACATTACTTTATTATCAGCTCTCCAAAGAAACCCAAAAAATTCATTTGGTAATAAATAAACAATATGTTTCTGATGGTTTTGCTCCTGAAAGAATGCATCTGACTGAAGTTACTGACTGAGTTATGAAAAGAAGAAAATTCAGTTGGAAACTGTTTTTCCCCTTGATTTGAGGTCCTCTCCAGACACATGAGGTTTTCTGCCTCTAATTCTAATACTCTGCTTTAATAATCTATTTCTTTTGCCTTGGCAGCTTCTGGAAGAATTGGGGACAGGCTTAATACAGCAGTATAAACCAGATTCTACCATAGCATCTGACCAGAGGGTGCCAGTCACCGTAGTAAGTACATGTCATTCAGTGCTCTCTCAGTGCTGCAGGCAGTTGTGAGGCTTGGTAATAAAGTGAAGTAAACTGGTTTCTTCCAGTGTCAAAAACTACAGCTTATGATCCGTGATGATATGGGACTGGCATGAATAAGATTTATTTGCATTTCAGTTTATTTGCACTTCAGTATGTGGTCAGATTATGTGTAACATATAGCCAGCAATTGAAAAACCAGTATTTCTTTCCCATAAAACCTTGTGTGGTTACTCATCCCGCCCAAGAGGCAGACTAGAATGGTGGGAAGAGGATTTGGAATCCAAAGACGTAAGATTCAACCTACGGAGCACCATTAATGGATGTATGAGCACAGTTTCCTCATAAAGAGGAATAATAATCTGTAACTAGATTGAATGAAACATAAGGATGCTGGCAAATAGTAGGTGCTCGATTGATGTCAATTCCCTTAACTCCCTTACCACCCTGCCACATGATTCTTATTAAATTCCTGTGACCTTAGGTTGTTTCTGTTGTCCCCACACTGTGCCAGTTCTTTGGAGGAGGAACACGTGACCCTACCGAAAAGGGCTTCTACTTGGTGCCAAAAGCAAAGTCAGCTCAACATTAGTGGTGTTTTTTCCTTCTGCCCTCCTCATCCTGCCCATTCTTTTCCGTTTTCAGTTTCCATCATCCCTACAAGGAGTTAAGACTATCTAGCCCTAGTCCTTTCCTGAGACTGCCACTCAAGCTGAAATGTACCCATTCGCAGGGAGAGGAGTTGAGCTTTGCTCAGACATGGGTTTGCACCCGAACTTCTCCCCCTGCTGGTCAAGTCACTATAGGCAAGACTCCTCCATTCACATGCAGGTTGTTTCATCTGTAAAAAAGGGATGGACTTTCTATATTACTTGCCAGTTGCTGAGTATTAAATTAGCCAAAACACTTAGCAGCCTACAACAGTATATATTTTCTCACATAGTTTCTGTGGCTCAGGAACTGAGAGTACCTTAGCTTGGGTCCCTCTGAGGCTGTGGTCAAGATGCCGGCAGGGGCTGCAGTCAACTGAACTTGACAGGGGTTCAAGGATCTTCTTCCAACGTGGCTCAGTCACATTCCTAGCAAGTTAGTGCTGGCTTTTGACAGTGGGCCTCTCTTAGCTCCTTCCCACAAGGAACTCTCCAGATCGCTGCTTGAGTGTCCTGTAGATACGGCAGCTTTCCCCACAGCAAGAGAATCAAGACAGAGCAAGGCAAGAAGCTGTGGTGTTCTTATGACCTCGCTTTGGGTTTTTTTTTTTTTAATGTTTTCAACGTTTATTATTGACAGACAAAAGATAGAGCATGAACAGGGGAAGGGTGGAGAGAGGGGGAGACACAGAATCTGAAGCAGACTCCAGGCTCTGAGCTGTCAGCACAGAGCCCAGTGCGGAGCTTGAACTCATGAATAGCAAGATCATGATCTGAGCCGAAGTCAGACACTCAACTGACTGACCCAGGCGCCCCTGAGGTTTTTTTTTTTTTTAAGTTTAATTTATTTTGAGAGAGCATGCAAGCAGAGAGGGGCAGAGAGAGGGAGAGAGAGAGAATCTCAAGCAGTCTCTATTATCAGTGTTGAGCCTGACACGGGGCTCGAACTCATGAACCGTGAGATCATGACCTGAACTGAAATCAAGAGTTGGACACTTAACTGACTGAGCCACCCAGGCATCACACCCTTGCTTTGGAAGTTTCCACAGCTCCCTACTGGTTACACAGGTCAGCCCTAGACAGGGGCTAGGTGGGGGGCCACCTCCTTAACATAGGAGGCGAAAATCCATATGGGCCATCTTGGAGGCTGGCAAGCATACCTGTCCAAAGTCTTCTGGTTTGGGGTGGGGAAGGCCCAGAGTGGGTAACTAGAAACTGGGCATTCGGGAAGGACAGAACTGGCATGTGGGACACATGGCAAAACTCGGGACTTAATCCATAGGGCAGAAAGCAGATACCGAAACCATAGACAGAGTTGCAAATGCACCTGAAATCATAGGATCTTTAGAAAGGATGGAAAGGAAACTGTTCAGGGTACCCTTCAGATGTCTACCTTGAGAGCTTTAATAAAAGTGAGATGAATCTTCATAGTGCCCACAGGAGAGCCCACTGCTAAATTTAAGAGTCTCCACCATGCACCTGACAGGGACTTGACACACAGCATTACATCTTACTGTCACCCAGACACTACCAAGTAGACATCTTCGCCCTGTGCTATTGAAGAGGAGCCAACACTTAGGTCCAGTGACTTGCCCAGGGCTGCAGAGACAGGAAGCAGCCACTGAGGGATTCAGCCCCAGCTATGCCTCTGGATCCTGTGCTCTTTGGACTCTGGCACCTGGCCTCTGGGCTGTGCGGGATGCTGATGCCCACTCGCAAGTTACACCATATATTTGTGTATATATGTGCCTCAGTTTCCTTGTGTGAAAATGGAGATAATGACACATACTTCACTTAGTTGTACTGAGGACTGAAATGGGTAGATATGTGTAAAGCCCATGGAGCAGGGCCTGGTGTGTGAGAAGCTCTCTGAAAAACATGAGCCATGGCCACTGTTACCGCCATTATCCCCTGCCCCTCCTCATGATGGTCATCACTGCCATCACTCTGGCCACCTAGCTATAGCCAGCAGTTTCCTAGTCCATAAAGTGGAAGGATGCAGTCCTTGTTTTTTTAATGTTTGTTTATTTTTGAGAGAGAGATAGTGCAAGCAGGAGAGGAGCAGAGAGAGAAGGAAACACAAAATCCAAAGCAGGGTTCAGGCTGCTGTCAGTATAGAGCCTGATGTGGGGCTCAAACTCAGAAAAGGCTAGATCATGACCTGAGTGGAAGTCAGATGCTTAACCATCTGAGCCACCCAGGTGCCCCTGCAGTTGTTTTCTAAGGCTCTTTCCTCTGCTGTGGAAGGACTCGAGGAAGCATTGATAGAAGGCTTTACGAAACGTTGCATTACTAGGACCACCTGAGGTAGTCTGAGCAGTGAGTTGGTTCTGCTGTTGTGTCTGGGGCCATGGTTGTAACTGTGCCCCTGATCCAGGTGGTGATGTTCTGGACAATGATGCTGAATGGCCCTCTGCCCAGAGCCCTGCAGAATTCAGAGCACCCGACCCTGCAGGCGAGCTCCTGTGACGCCCTGTCTTCCATCCTGCCCGAAGCTTTCAGCGGCCTGCCGGTAACTCCAGGAGGGTTTTCTCACCCTTACCTTGTGCCCCCGAGCTCCCTGTGCTCAGAGGGCAGGTGGTAGAAGTGGGAGAAGAGGCTTGGAAGTCAGAGACATTTCAGAAAGACTTCAGAACCAAAAGTTAGGAGGACCTGGGTTTATGTCTTCCACTCTCTGCTCTCTGATTTTCTTAACATCTCTAAACCTGAGTGTTATCTATAAAATGGGCATGATGTGAGGAATCACTTGAAGTGTGGGCAGTACTTGGCCGGTGCCTGCCATGTGTGTATTCAGGCTGCTCCTCTTCTTTAGTCTTCAGTGGCATTTGCATGAATTAGCTTTTATAAAGAGTCTTCCTTCAGGAAGTAGGAGAACACAGTGACCTAACTCACACAGTGGGGAAGGTGAATGGCCACAGGTGCAGTGTGTGCCCAGCACCTAGCAGGCACTCACCCAGTACCTGGATCCGCATTGCCCCTCTGCTCTCTACCAAAGTAGCCTCAGGGTCTCCCTTGTGTTCAGATGCAGATGTGTCCCAGTCGCCTGTTGTGGACAGTGGCTCATGGTTCTTTCCTTCTCACTTTGCCTCCGCCCACCTTTCTCACTGCAGAGCGACAGGCAGATCCTGTGCATCACCATGCTGCTGGGGCTGAACGACAGCAAGAACCGTCTGGTGAAAGCTGCGACCTCGCGGGCCCTTGGAGTCTATGTGCTTTTCCCCTGTCTCAGACAGGTCAGAGTGAGCCTGCACAGCCCTTCCTGCCTCTGTGATAGGCCAGGGCAATGTCTGTTTGGGGGCATGTAGAGCTCCTGAGTTAGACAGTAAGGGACGCCAAATTGCTCCTAGTTTAAATACGAGAATGCCTGTTAGTCTATTTCTAATTATTTAGCACACTGCCCAGGGCCTTAGGTGCCATGGTAACATTTATATTAATGAATAGTTGGAAGAAAAGAAATGGGACATTGCCATGGTATAGTAATAATTTAGAAAGCCAATGTAGAGTTTTTACTAAGAAGGAAATTTGCTGGGGCGCCTGGGTGGCTTAGTTGGTTAAGCGTCCGGCTTTCGCTTGGGTCATGATCTCGCGGTTCATGGGTTCGAGCCCCGCATCGGGCTCTGTGCTGACTGCCAGCTCAGAGCCTGGAGCCTGTTTCAGTCTGTGTCTCCCTCTCTCTCTGACCCTCCCCTGCCTATGCTGTCTCTCTCTCTCTCTCTCTCTCTCCTATAAATAAATAAAAAAAACATTAAAAAAAAATTAAAAAAAAAAAAAAAGAAGGAAATTTGCTTTGTCACTCTTACTTGTGACATTCATCTCACTGAGAAGTGTGTAGTGAATAGGATGTGTTTTGGAAATGCATTTCATTGTCAATGTCATTTCTCAAGGTGGAAATCAGTCTAAGCACAGATTTGTAGATAACTGTCATGGACCAGGTTGTAAGATGTTCAACAAGACCAAAATCCATAGGCTCTGGAGGTGTGCGTGGCATATACCAAAACCCTGGAAGACCTTTCTCTGGGGTTTTAATGAGTGTCCACATTGTAATACAGCAGAACAGTAAATTGAGTCAATAAATTTTGATTTTCAAATCGAAATTTGTGGTAAAGGCTTATATTTTTGTCTGAAAATAAATTTCAGAATTTCCAAGGCAGCAATGGGAGCTCCCAAAGTAACTACAGTATTTTATTTTCTCTTATAGGATGTCATATTTGTTGCAGACACAGCAAATGCAATATTGATGTCACTTCAAGACAAATCTCTGAATGTCCGAGCCAAAGCAGCTTGGTCCCTGGGCAACTTGACAGACACTCTCATTGTCAACATGTAGGTGACTCAGCCCATTTCCCCTGGGTCATTTCTGAGGTTGAGGCCCCAGGAGGATATCTTTGATCTTTACTATAAAAGAACAGTAATTCTCTCATATTGTGTAGTCACTCTTCCTGCTTTGTTGTGTTTTATTTTCCTTCAAATAATAAGATTATTAAGTCATTCTTTATATAGACATGTATGTATTCGTGTGTCAATATTTAATACTGTATGCTGATCTAAGTAACATATTCACATTATAGAAAATGTGGAAAATATGAAAGTAGAAAGTCAAAACTATAATATAGATCACACTATTCTTTAAATATCAAATTTGTAATTTTTCAGAGTAATATATTCATAGGTTAAAAAAAATCAAACGATACAAAAGGGGTCATCGGTATAAATAAAGCCTTCCCTGCCAGAGGCAACTATTGTTCCTCATGTTCTAGTGCCCTGCCTGTCATTGCTTAGCTCTCCTGTACAATGTGTCTGAGCATCTTCCCGACTTCTGCTGGCTTTTTATAAATTGTTCATTACTATTATATAATCACCACCGTGAAATGATATTTTAACCACTCCCCTGTTACCGAACATATGCATTATTTTAGGCTTTTATAAGCAATGAACATTTTTGTACAGAAATCTTTATTTTGAAATACACCTTTTGATCACATTCCTAGATGTGGACTTCCTAGATTAAAAGGTATAAACTCCTAAGTTCTTGGTATAATCAAAACAGATTCGTTGAGCTGTTCTCCCAAGTTTTTATAGTTCTACTAAATGAATGCATGTGTATATGTATATATTTAATTGAATTTTACCTTTTAATGTATTTTGTCTGCTTTGGATGGAACAGGGAAACACCAGACCCAAGTTTCCAGGAGGAGTTCTCTGGTCTCCTACTCTTGAAGATGTTGCGATCAGCTATAGACGCATCCAGGGATAAAGACAAGGTAGACCCACAGCAAAGCCTGGTATTTCTCAGTTAGAGACTTAGTGTATTATAGTCGTATCCCCCAGGTCTATCTCTGTTGAAAGGAGATAGAGAGAGTACTCAGGGTATAAAGTGGCCTACTCCACACTTGTACAGTTTCCTTCCTGTCTCCTGTCTCCTGAAAAATACCAGTGCTGTTTGTAATAGTATCCTGTGATCTGTCCGAATATCTTTTAATATTAGTCTGCTTTTGTTTTTTCCAAAAAATCTTTAGGCAGAAATGACAAGTCAGAAAGATGAACAGCCCTTGGCTCCTATTGGACTAATAAGTTAAAACATAGATATGTGTTTTAAGGTCAGGCAGACATGGTTCAAATCCTGGCTTGCCCTTTAGTAGCCGGGTGATGTTTGGAATATTATTAACTTCTCAGAAGGTCTGTTGCCTCATCTGGAACATGGAAGTCATTACATCCACCTCAGTGGCATTGGAGATGCCTTGTGTTAAAGCACCTACCATAGTACCTGACCCATACCGAGTGCTTAATTTAGTACAGTGATTCTGAAAACCTGGGAAGCCCTATGTGGACTAATTGGTTCAGAATTTCTGGGATTAGGGCCTGGAAATTGGTTTTGGAAAAAGAAAGCTCCTCAGATAATTCTAGTTTGCTGCAAAGGTTGAGACTTTCTAATGGAAAAGTACTGGACTGGGATTTTGAAACCTCACCTCTTGTCGTCTTGCTGCAAACCAGCTTTGCCCTGTAGCCTCTGGGCCTTCCACACCGTCTCTGTAAAACCAGGAAGATGGACCTCTCTGGAGTCTATCCAAAAATACAGTGAGGGGCTGTGGAGGACCTCACCTCTCTGATGGCATAGGCTGTTCAGCACACAACACCTTGCAGAGTTTCAGGAAGCTGCACTTCTACAGGCTGCTGTTTTCATTGGCTTTCTGACTTGAAGCTGTCTAAGACTTCCTGGGTTTTTTAAAGGTGAAATGATACTTTCTGTAACATGTCTTTGTCAAAGTAGATTGCTAATGCTTTTTTTTTTTTTTTTTAACTTTTTATTATAGGTAAAAAGCAACGCAGTCCGGGCCCTTGGAAATTTGCTTCATTTTTTACAACCATCTCACATAGAAAAGCCCAGGTTTGCTGAAATCATTGAGGAATCTATCCAGGCCCTCATTTCTACTGTGCTGAATGAGGCTGCCATGAAAGTCCGATGGAATGCTTGCTACGCAGTGGGGAATGTATTTAAAAATCCTGCTCTTCCCTTAGGTAAGAAGGTGTCCTTCTAGTGGAGGGCCTCAGGACAGCACACCGAGCCTACAGTGGTATTCAAGATGTTCCTGGTAGTGTTAACTTACCACATAATAGAAAAAATGGAAATGTTCTGAATGCCCAGGTTTAGGGGAATGGTTGAGATAAATCACAGTATGTATATTCAATGGGATCTCTTGGAATTATGTATACAAAAAGTTTTTGATAATCTGGGAAAGTACTTCTGATATTAAGCAAATTAAAACAGGATATGCAGTTGTTTCTACAGCATGATCTCAGTAAATGGGTGGAAAAAAGACTGAAAGGAAATTAGCCTGATCATTAACAGTGATTGCCTCTGGAGGGGGTGATGAGTAGGACTTTTTTCTGCTTTCATTTTTCTACAAGAAGATGTTATTTTAACAAATGATTGGGGGAGGGATGAAAGAAAAGCTGGCATGGAAGAAAAGGTACAAATTGGAAATCCCATATGAGCCCTTGGTACTGAAGTGGGCTGCTGTGTAGGAAGAGGGCACTTCAGTAATGACAGGCCGTGTACCTTGATAGAGCATCAGTGGCTTATAGCTGCTTAGGCATATAGATCAAAGCCTCCAAATCCCCATTCCCTTTCCTTACCAGCATTTGCCCTGTTTGTCTCTGTGACAAGATTTTAAACAAGGTGTGTTTCTGGAGGTAAAACCATTCTGGACCAGCAGAGCGTGCATCAAGTTAAGGAGATCTGGCTCTGGTCCCCTTTATTGCCATGACCTCCAGGCTAGGGGATGCCTGGCTGGTTCAGTTGGAAGAGCATGTGACCCTTGATCTCAGGGTCATGAGTTTGAGTCCCATGCTGGGGGAAGAGATTACTTAAATAATTTAATTTTTTTAAAAATGCTCTGAACGAAAAGCTAATGGAGAAGTAGCTTTATGGCTTTTTCCATGGAGGAAATAACCCCAAATAACCTTTGGAGTTGGAGCTCATTAAGGTGGGTGTCTGCTTGCCTGTCTTTAAAGGCAGTAAAGAAGTTAGGAAGGGCTGGGAGAATTAGGGAAGCTGAATTCTTTAAAAAACATTTTTTTAAATTTTTTAATGTTTATTCATTCTTGAGAGAGAGAGAGAGAGAGACAGCGGAAGTTGGGGAGGGGCAGAGAGAGAGCAGGACACAGAATCTGAAGTAGGCTCCAGGCTCTGAGCTGTCAACACAGAGCCCGATGCAGGGGTCAAACCCACAAACTGTGATATCATGACCTGAACTGAAGTCAGACACCTAATTGAGCCACCCAGTCTCCCCTAAAATTTTTTTTAAATTAACTAATGAATTTATTTTTGAGAAAAGGCATGAGTGAGTGAGGGGCAGAGACAGAGGGAGAGAGAGAATCCCACTCAGGCTCCATACTGTCAACACAGAGCCTGCAGAGGGGCTCAAATTCAGTCACTGTGAGATCATGACCTTAGCTGAAGTCAGCTACTTAACTGATTGAGCCACCCAGGCACCCCAGGGAAGCTGAATTCTATTCTATTGCCCATCTTGAGGAATAAAAACCACTCCCAAAACTGAGTGGGGAGTGGTAGCTCTGATGAGAAAGAAAGCAGGCTGATTTCCTGGGACTGACCAACAGGAAGGGAGAGAAGACAGAGCTTGGGACTCATCTTCTAAAAATTAGAGAATTGAACCTTTTCTGAGTACTCTGTTCCCCAGTCACTGCCTAGATGGCATCTTCTTTTTCTTTCCAATAAAACACATGACTTGCTATGTCCAGAGCAGTGTCTGGATACTAATCTGGATGACGAAATATTTTTTTTTTTTCCCTAGGGGAGAGAGAGAGAGAGAGCGTGAGCAGGGGAGGGTCAGAGAGAGAGGGAGACACAGACTCTGAAATAGGCTCCAGGCTCTGAGCTGGCAGTCAGCACAGAGCCCGACGTGGGGCTCGAACCCATGAACCGTGAGATCATGACCCAAGCGAAAGTCGGACGCTTAACCGACTAAGCCACCCAGGCACCCCTACGAAATATTTTTTGTCAGAATGAACAAGGCTGAGCATACGGTTTTGCAGTGTGTGCACTGCTCAGAAGCAGGTGACTGAGAGC
Organism: Hyaena hyaena; assembly: GCF_003009895.1. Taxonomy (NCBI): domain Eukaryota; kingdom Metazoa; phylum Chordata; class Mammalia; order Carnivora; family Hyaenidae; genus Hyaena; species Hyaena hyaena. Next base: position 1,220,084 of record NW_024081199.1, on the reverse strand, counting down.
ACAAGTGGGGTTACAATTTAGTCTGCGCTCCTCAAGCCTTACCCCCTTAGGACAGCCTCTTCCCAGAGAAGAAGCCTCTTTCACTGTTGCCAAAGTCCCCATGTAGAGTAGCAGAGGCCCCATGTATGCGGCAGGCTGTTTAGGGGAATGGGAAGTTTGGGGGTCCATACTCAGCCTCTTCCCTAGAATCCCATAGTGAGTACTGGTCACCCTGATCTTATAGGGTTAGCATGAGAATTGAGTGAAAATCTAGTGATTAGCTGGAGCATTAGTGTGTGTGCTTCCTCCGCCCTCTCCACTCCCCTGCTTGTTTCTAAGCCTTCATCTGTTGTAATGCCGGTGGGTTCTTTCTAGGAACAGCGCCGTGGACCTCCCAGGCCTACGATGCCCTGACCTCGGTTGTGACATCATGCAAGAACTTCAAAGTGCGCATCAGATCTGCCACTGCCCTTTCCATCCCGAGCAAGAGAGAGCAGTATGGGTCAGCTGGGCAGTATGTCCAGATCTGGAATGCATTGGTCACTGCCTTACAAAAGAGTGAAGACACCACAGACTTCTTAGAATTCAAGTACTGTGCCAGCCTGCGGACCCAAATCTGCCAGGCACTGGTCCACCTCTTGAGCTTAGCCAGTGCCTCAGACCTGTCCTGCATCAGAGAAACCCTTGAACTGAATGGGGACATGGTGCAGTCCTTTCTCCTACAGTTTTTAAAATCAGGAGCAGAGGGAGATGACACTGGAGCGCCCCACGGCTTAGGCGAAAGAGACCAGATGGTCAGAACAGCCCTGGAGCACATAAGCAGCATCCAGGGGCTGGCTGGCGACTCAGCCAAAAGGACCATCATGGACTTTTTAGAAGATACCCTCACCATTTATTTTGACTCCTCTGGATCACAGGTGATGCTCCTGGGACTGACAAATCGGTGAATAGTCCACCATACTTCCAGGTGTCACGTGGGAATAGAAAGACCCTAGCTTGAGTATCAGATATGTGGGATTTAATTTTAGGGGCAGAAACAACCCATTCAATTTTATTCAGAATGGGCTCGCATCTATTTAAATTCTTCTCAAAGGGCTTAACCACTTTAGAGAGTGGTTCTGCCACATTGGCCACAGTCCGGGTTGTTGGAACCTATTACCTGTGCAGCCGGGAGCCAGGAAATACGGTTGTAGGGTGGGCTGAGCAGACTGGGTGGTGTGAAGGGTGTTTGGCCTCAGACACCAAGATAAAGACAAAAAAACAAAAGAATTTAGGAATTGTTATACTGTACATTGTGTCTCTGGGGTTTTTCTTTTTATAATAAACTAATGAAAATAGTGTGCCCATAACCTCCTCTGTTTTTAGATCAAGTTGCATTTATAGGAAGCCTCAGGCAGAGCTGATGTTTGGCTGGTTTGCACTGGGGTAGCTACTTCAGTTGCTAAAATACTGAAAAGTTCCCCACAGCTGCTGCACCGAGCTCCCGGGTGTGCACCCTGGAAGCCCACCCTGTGCCTCCCCACAGGCCTCCCGCTGAGGAGCTGCCTCCTGGCACGTGGCCATCACCCTGAGCCCACGGCCAGTTTGCCATGGCCGCACCACCACTGCGGCCTCAGCTTCCTAACACCCCTGAGGAGAGTTTGGCCCCTACACTAAAGGTATGGTTGTTTCCCCACCTTTGCATTTGTGCCTTAAAGGAAGAATTCTTTAATTTAGATGGGCTTTTTAAGTTATATTTTGATAATGTCTGAGCAGTTATAAAAGTGATTTCTCACTGAAGAATTATTTACATTTACATTTTGCATTTCTCTCTTAACCACCAACAGTTTATGAGAATTGATTTCATGTAGGAACTTTGATACATAAAAGAACCAACTAAAATTACTCCATACTTATATTTGATCTGGGATAAATAAAAATCAAGATTTATAGAAAGGGTTTTGGCAATACATTATTTAACTGTTGTTATTTAGCTTAAAATTCATAGCTTAAAATACATATGTCCTCAGCATTTCTCCTTTGCCCCTGAGTTGCTCTTTCCTCTACTATGTTGTCGGTTGCTCAGGACATACTACCCAAGCAGATGGGAGCAGATGAGTCTGGTAACTGAAAGCCCACTTTTCCATCGGTAGAATGTCAACCGGTTTCCAAACAGACTACGGGTACAGTAAGAACACCTGTGTAGAACATTCTTTAAGCTTGCTTTTCTTTGGATGTGATTCTGGAAACAAATTGCTACAGAGGCCTGAGGACTGAGGTGAACCTGTACTGATCCTAATGATGAATCTTGGAACTTCCTTCTCTTCAAGGAATATGTTATTAGTAGCAGCTTGTTTACTTGTCCTAAAAGTAAAAATGTGGCATGGAATAGCCACTGTTTGGGGGGCTTTCACTGGTGAGCTTCTTGATAAAATATTTGTGAAATGACTTTGAGTGGTTTGATTTGATGATTTGCCCTTATCCTTTGTTTATCTTGAATAAAATGTATTTATTTTTAAAAAACTTTCACTTGTGTACTGGTTTCCTAGTTTCTGAAAACAGATGTTAGTGTGTTTCATATGGAGGGAAAAGCCCAAGGGTGAGCACTTGTAGAAACTCCAGGAGCCCGGGGTACAGCACTGTGGGTATACCCGAGGGGCAGGGGTTCCCTCAAGCCCCGCGCCAGTGCCTCAGGAAAGCTGCCATCGTCAAAGCCTCATAGACAGTAAAGTGTTAGAACAGATTATGATGCAGAAGCAATAGAAAGTCCAGCTCTGATGCAGAAATTCTAATTCAGAAAGTTCAAACCCTGAACTTTCTTTTGATATTTAAAAGAAAAACGGGTGCCTGGATGGCTAAGTTGGTTGAGCATCCATCTGACTTCGGCTCAGGTTATGATCTTGAGGTCCGGAGTTCGAGCACCACGTTGGGCTCTGTGCTGACAGCTCAGAGCCTGGAGCCTCTTTGGGATTGTGTCTCCCTCTTTCTCTGCCCCTCTCCCGCTCACGCTCTGTCTCCCTCTCTCTCTCTCTCAGAAATAAACATTTTTTTTAAAAATTAAAAGGAAAAAGTCAACCAGGAGAAGAGACCATCCAGATATAGATGGCTAGAGCCTCTGTTTAATAAACTGACAGAATGATGACGCCTCACTTCCTTTTGAAGCTTCTCTGTGACCACTAAAAGAAACCCACTAATTCTGACCCACTTGTAGGCCCTGAGGAAGGCACAGGCTGTAGCCTGTTGAATGGTATTAGTTCATAGTAAAGCAGGGGTCCTGTAGTGATTACAGGGCAGCAGGGACCCCAGGGATACCAGGGCAATAACTGCCTTGATTTTGACATCTGTACATGAACACAGACCCTGAGCAGAACGTCACCATCTTTCCAGCACAGGAGTTCTGTGATTTCTAGCTACTCTGCTTCCTTTGGCCTTCACTTTGTGAGTACAGTGCAGTGCTTAAGAGCCCGAGCTTGAACCCTGGCTCTGCTGCTTTCTATCTGTGAACATCTTGTGCCTTAGTTTTCTCATCTGCAAAATGGGGATAATAATGCCTACCTCATAAGGAGATTAATAATAAGTAAGTATGTAAATAGGTGGACAGTTCTTCAAACAGCTTCTGGTACTCAGTAAATGTCAGATATTTTCCTTGAATTTTCAGGGCACTAGGCAGAAATACTATCAACACACCATGGCTTTTCATGATGACAAATAGCTGGATTCTCCTGACTGCACCTTCGGATGAGGTGTGACCTGGGATGCCTTGGGAACCTGGATCCAGCAGTGTGGGAGAGGCACTACCGCAGGATCTCGGTAGCCTGCCAGATACAGCTCACCATCTTGCTCCTTCAGGTCCCTGTGGACAAGGGAAAGGACTTGATGGGTGGGAGGCCACATACTTAACAGGGCAGTAGTGACACCTTCCCTAGTTCTGCTCAGGACCCATCCCTAAGGGCCAGTCAGGAATTACAAATTCAGTGTCCACAAGCTTTGGAATTACACCTGGGTTTTAAAGGACAACTCTACAACTTAATAACCACACCCCTGGGCAAGTTACTTGACCTCTCATCTGTAAAATGGGGATAAATGTACCTCCTAGGGTTTTAGGAGTAGGTCACGTGGTATCTGGCTCGGAGCTGGCACAGAGCAAGCACTCAATAATAAATGGTTCCCTTGTTACGCTTCTCTCTGATGTTCTTCCTGGGCTTGAATATCTATCTCTTCATTAGAGAAAGATCACTGGAGTGGGATCTGCTTTTGGTACAAACATGGAGGCCTCAGGTCACAACTGAAGGTATCTTCAGCTCTAGCGAACAAACATTATATTAGGGTTGGGGTCAGAGGACTCCAGCACCACCCCCAGCAACAGCAGCCCACAAGCTGGGAGGGAGCCGGTGGTGGTGTAAACTCTTGCAGGTTTAATTTAAAGCAGCAGCAGCGTGTGCCATTTGTAAAAGCCTTTCCTTGAAAATTACTGCTCTGTTGGGGCCCCTGGGTGGCTCAGTCATTTGAGCAGCTGACTTCTGCTCAGGTCATGATCTTGTGGTTTGTGAATCAGAGCCCCATATCAGCGCAGAGCGTGCTTCGGGTCCTCTGCCCACCCCCCACCCCCGCCCCTCTCCCACTTGCACTCTCTCCCTCAGAAATAAAACATTTTTAAAAATTAAAAAAAAGAAAAAAGAAAGAAAATCACTGCTCTGCAATTGATTCTGTGACCAGCTAGGATTTACTGTAGGAACAGGGGCATTTCTTGAATGAGAAGTTCTATGAACAAAGTATTATCACATTAACAGGTCAAATAAGAAAAACCCAGATGATCATTTTTATGAATGCTGAAAGAACATTTAATAAAGTTGAGTGTCCTTTTCTGATGAAATTCTTTTAAAAAAATAAAAAAAGATGCATTGTTAACATCCTAAAATATACCGATCTTATCAGTGACTTTACTTAAAAAGTCAGAATCAAGACAAGGAAGCCTGTTACCATGACTATTACCTAACCTACGAGATTGAATGATCAAGGTGATTAAACTAACAATAGAATCAATTTTCCAGAAATTTTTTTCAAAGAGGGTTTTCAAAGTATCATTATTTGTAGAACACCAGTCTGAGAGACTGAATTCACAAATCACTATTGGGAAGAAGTCCAGATAAATCGACTCAGAAAATAATAGTACTAATGAAAGTTTTGTAAGGTAGCCCAAATCACTAGCTCTTCTGTATGTCAGCAATAATGGGTGCTATTTTTTATGTCATAAAAGATTCCGTTCACAAAAGTAACAAAAATAATAAAATACCTAGAAATAAAGCCAATGCAAGGATTTTGTGTGAAAATAAAAAATTTTCAAAGCTCATAGAAGACATTAAAAAAGAAGGTATATGATGATCTAGATAGAAGGACTCAATATTATAAAGACTGCTTCTCTTCAAATCTATAAATTTAACTACATTCCCATCAAAATCAAAATAAAATTTTTAAAATGAGAAAATGATTCTAAATTTCATCTAGAAAAGTGAATGCAAAAATTCAAACCAAGGAATCAGGCTTTTAGCCACCACCCCATGGGAGAAAAGAGAATTTCTCCCCGTGCCCCTGGAAGGACTTTCCAGACTTTGTAAATCCATGTTTGTTAATAAAAATCCATCTCTCATTCCAGTCCTACTCCATCCTGTTTCTCCCACCAGATGCAGCTATAGAGCCTGGACTAAATGCATAGAGCAGCTATCATGAAAGGAAGGAATAAACAGGAACATTAGGGAGGGACCGGAGAACTCAGAGCCCCACCAAACTGGTAAGAGGTTTGCCATTTTTCCCCCCTGGTCTCCCCTGGCCTGGACTCCAAGCAGGCAGAGACCTGGACCTGCAGACCAGATGCAGATGGAGAGAAGCTATTTCTTGCTCTAGGACAGGGAAGGAGGACCCTGGATGGGGAGTGCGGGAGGGGAGTCCTGTTGTTGCTTCTTTTGTTCTGGACACCAGCCCCTTGGCACCACCAAGGCAGGTGCCTAAAAGTGCAGGGAGGGAATTCTCCTCTCTGTCCAGTGGAACCAAAGTCCCCTGCTCTAAGGGAGTGATGACCATTGCTTTCTCTCTCCCTCTGGGTTTTCTTATTGGACCTCTTAATGTGATGACAATTTCTTTTTTGTTTTCTTTATTTTTTGAGATAGAGAGGGAGAGCTTGAGCAACAGAGGGGCAGAAAGAAATGGAGACACAATCAGAAGCAGGCTCCAGGCTCTGAGTTGTCAGCACAGAGCCCTACTGGGGCTAGAACTCAGGATATGTGAGATCATGACCTGAGCTGAAGTCGGATGCTCAGTTGACTGAGCCACGCAGGCGCTCTGATGACATTTTCTTTTTTCTTTTTTCTATAGTTTATTGTGAAGTTGGTTTCCATATAATACCCAGTGCTCATCCCAACAAGTGCCCTCCTCCATGCCCATGACCCCTTTCCCCCTCTCTGGCACCCCATCAACCCTCAGTTTGTTCTCAGTATTTAAGAGTCTCTCATGGTTTGCATGAGCAACAGAAACAAGAATTATTTGGGTAAATATAATCAACTATTTTCCTCATCCTGAGCCCTTTATAATGTATATAATCGGTGAAAGCAAAACTTACATAATATAGTCTGGTGGGGCTTTTAGTGAATGGAGATGTAATATGTATGAAAATTATAAGAGGTAAGGTACAGGGATCTATATGGTAGTAAGATTTCTATACTTCACTTGAAGTGATAAAATATTAATCCTAAACAGACTATGAAAAGTTAAGTGTTTTTTGCAATCCCTAAAGAAACCACATTTAAAAATTACACAAAAATGGGACACCTGGTGGCTTAGTCAGTTGAGCGTCCAACTCTTGATTTTGGCTCAGCTCATGATCTCCTTCCTGGTCAGTTGTGAGACTGAGCCCCTCATTGGACACCACCCGCACCCCAAGCTGAGAGTCTGCTTAAGACCCTCTCTGCCGTCTGCCCTTCCCCCACTTGCTCTCTCTCTCGATTAAAAAAAAATCACACATAAAGATATAGTAAAAAGTTCAATAGACACATTTTTAACAACGGGATACAACAAAAGAAATTCAGATAATCCTGAAGAAGAAAAGAAAAAGAAAACAGGAATAAAAAACAAAGGGAACAAATAGAAAACAAGTAATAAAAGAGTAGCCCTAAATCTAAACATGACAACAATTAAATTCAAAAGATCTAAAATATGCTAGTTAAAAGAGATTGTCAGGATGCTAAAAAAAACCCCTCCAGGGGCGCCTGGGTGGCTTAGTCGGTTAAGCGTCGGACTTTCGCTTAGGTCATGATCTCGCGGTTCGTGGGTTCGGGCCCCGCGTCGGGCTCTGTGCTGACTGCCAGCTCAGAGCCTGGAGCCTGTTTCAGTCTGTGACTCCCTCTCTCTCTGACCCTCCCCTGCTCACGCTGTCTCTCTCTCTCTCTTCTAGAAATAAAAAAAAAAAAAAATTAAAAAAAAACCCTCCATACCTATTTACTATTTATTAGAAACTCATTTTAAGTAAATAGTGCAGTTAAAAATAAAAGGACAAACAAGAAAACTATAGCATGCAGACACTGAATAAAGGAAAGCTGGAATAGCTACATTAACATCAGACGAAATCAACATCAGAGCAAGGATATTTACCAGCGATAAAGGAGGACATTATAGAAGATCAACACACAACGAAGACATAGTAACCCTAAATGGCCGTGTACCTAACAACAAATATTTAAACTGTGAAGCAAACACTGCTAGAACCAAAAAGAGATGTTGAATCCGCATACTATCAGAGTTGGAGACTTCAACACTTACCCCTTCCTCAATAGCCAATAGTAGAATAAATAGACCATATTCTGGATCATAAAATGAATGTCTACAAATTTCAAAGAATTAAAATCATATGCAATATGATCTCTGACCACAAAAGAATTAAGCCAGAAATCAATAACTGGAAAAATCTCTAAATCCTTGGAAATGAACATACTTGAAAGTAATCCTTGGGTCCAAGGATTGTCTCTGAGGACATTAGAAAGTCAGAAAATTGTTTAAACTGAACAAAAACAAAAATACAATCAAAATGCATATGTGCAGCTAAAGCAAGGCTTTGATGGAATTCTGTAGTGTTAAAAAATGAGAAAGGAGGAAAGTCTCAAATCAATAATCTCCATTTCAAACGTAAGCTGTAGAAAAATAAGAGAAACCTAAAGCAAGCAGAAGCAAAAACATTATGCTGAGTGAAGGAAGCCACTCTCAAAATGGCTTCTCATACATACTGTATGATGCTATGTACATGTCATTGTGGAAAAGGTAAAACCATAGGAAGAAATCTGTGTTTGCTACGGATTAGGATGGAAGAGGTATTCAACTGTATGGAAGCCTGAAGCAGTGTTTTGGGGTTGATGGAACCATTTGGAATCCTTATTGTGGTGGTGGTTACATAAATCTATACAGAGACTCACGGAACATATACTCCCTCAAAAGTCTATACAAATGATAAGTGGGGAAGGGGCAGAGGGAGAGCGAGGGAGAGAATCCAAAGCAGGTTCCATATGATCTCACCAACCACGAGCTCATGACCTGAGTCATGGCGCTTACATGACAAGAGTCAGACGTTTACCTGACTGAGCCATGCAGGTGCCCCAATAATGATAATTTAAAAAATCTCAAGTCTCTCTCTTGATGTCTCTCTCAGTGTACAGAGTTTGTTCACCTTTAGGTACCCATAGATGACAGTGTGCCAGGTATAGTAGCACTAAACATATCTTTTAAATGGATGAAAAGCATTTATTCAGAAATGACTCACTGTACTCAGGACACCTGGGTGGCTCAGTCGGTTAAACCTCCGACTCTTGATTTCAGCTCAAGTAATGATCTCACAATTCGTGAGATCCAGCTCGGAGCCCTGAGCCCTGTGTGAGGCTCTGCACTGACAGCATGCAGGTTGCTAGGGATTCTCTCTTTCTCCCTCTCTCTGCCCTTCCCTTGCTCTCTCTCTCTCTCTCTCTCTGTCTCTCAAAATAAATAAATAAAGTTAAAAAAAGAGAAATCACTCACTGTACCCAAATGATGGGGGCTAATATTCCTAATTATAATGATAATAGCTAACATTTTTTTTGGCTGCTTTTAATTTATCAAGCACAGAAAAGATCCTAGACGTGTTATCCTACCGCAATTATAACTTAGAACATCCTACTATATACAAGAATACATCCTGTAGCTATTTTTATTAGTTAACAGTTTCAACTCTTTTTTTGTTCTTTGATTCTTTTGGCACACGTTCTTAAAAGACTAAAGCAGCACGTCTTGTACAGGTAAATTGTGGCAATGCAGAAGGATGGCCAGCAGATGGAGACAGAGAACATAAAGTCATTTAGTAGACCCAGTGCTTGTTTCTCGGACCTAGGAGCCAGGGAACCTGGATTTTGGGTAGTTTTCAGTGGTAGAGCACTGAATCTAAAATCTGGCTGAATTGGAATCACTTGGGGAAGCTTAAAAACTACATATTCTGAGTTTATCGGTCTGGGGTGCGGTTTTCGGATTAGCAAGTTTAAAATCTCTACCAGTGATTCTAATTATAGCAAAGTTTGAGACCCGCTACCTAAGAAGGAGTTAAGAGCAGTGGGTCTCAAGCTGGCGAGTTTCAGAATCACATGGAGAACTTGTGAAAAACAGAAACTCAGGCTGTTGGAGTCTTCATTCTTTTGAGAACCAGTGCGTACCAAAAGGGTGACATATTAATGTAGTTAAATATACAATCAGGACTAAATCTGATATCTCACACTAGATTCTAATATATCTAACTTCAGACATTAAATGTTTAAGAAAAATTTACATTAGACAAATTTTAATTGAAAATAATGCTAACGATGAACGCCATTTTTCTCTTGGGTCAGCTGGGCTATCTTCTGGAACACAGAAGCAAATTCCCTCTCCAGAGAGGCACAAACTTCTGTCAGGTTCCAGGAGTGTTAATATTTGGCCACTTTGCAGCAGGGTATTAGAAAAAAGTTGAGCTCCTTGGACAACTGGATTATCAGCCTTCATGAAGTATGCTCCCAAGATTTATTTTCACTTTCTTTCCGCAAAGTATTTAAATTAATATTAGAACCTATGTAATTAATTTTGTAAATAACATTTACCTCTTTTCCATATTGTAAAAGTAATGAATCTATCTTCACTGTAGAATTAAAAAAAACCAATAAGTATGTGTAAGTAAAAATGACTTGCGATAATTGCTATTATCATTTTGGTATGTTTCATTTTAGACTTTAAAAATTGTTTTAAGTTTATTTATTCACTTATTTTGAGAGAGACAGAGACAGGGCTAGTGGGGGTGGAGCAGAGAGAGAGAGGGAGACAGAATCCCAAGCAGACTCTGTGCTGTCAGAGCAGAGCCCGACGCAGGGCTCAAACTCACGAAACCTTGAGATCATGACTTGAGCTGAAACCAAGAGTCAGATGCTTAACCAACTGAGCTACCCAGGCATCCCTTATTTCTTTTCCTCTTTTTTTTTTAAATTTTGGTTTAAATTTGTTTAAGTTCATTTTAGATTTTTGATTATACATACATGTGTGAGTACAAGCACACGCCATCCATGTGGGCTCATATGATCACTCCTCCAAATATGTTGTGGGGAATTAGTCTACGAAATTGTGACTATGTAGTTTTGAGTAATCTGCTATTTTATTTAATAACCTATGATAAGCCTTAAACATTTTCCTAAAACATGATTTTAATGACTTGATAGTAGTCCATAGTCAATACGTCGTGATTTTAACCAGTTCTCCATTGCTGGACAGTTGGCTGTTGTCTGGTTGTCTGTTGATTTACATGCAGCTCTTCCATAGACATTAGAATTTTATTTGGTTGTGTGATATGAGGCAGAGATATAGCTGTATGCCTCTCCAATCATCTCTGCACCACTGATTTAATAACCACACCATCCTCCCCTGGGTTTGCGTGCCTTCTTGCTCAGATGATACTAGCTTATACTCTTGCAGAGCTGTGGCTGTGGTGGACTGCTCAGTGTATTCACCTCTCTGCCCCTCTGTCCTGGTGCTAGTGCCCAGTGCATTGATAGCTGATATGGTGTGGGTGGGTCTGTGGTAGCTTTGGGTGTGAGACTGATGATAAGACAGAACCTGCAGGCTCTACCTTTCTAGGAGGCTGCCTGGATCATGATCTCATTAGCTTCCATCACCCTGTACCCACATGGCTGTCAGTCCCCTCCAGCTGCTAGTCCCTAAGCCTGGGCCTGCCCTTCTTCCTGAAACTATGACAACAGCCTCCAAGAGGGTGATCTGCCACTAGCAGGCCCATAGGTCTCCTCCTCTTTCTCATTATTCCCTGAGCCCTTCATATGGCGTGGCTGCTTACCAGACCCCTGCCCACCCCAGCCCACAGTGGGCTCTAGCCATGTGGGCTGCATGCCTGTGCAGGTCTTTGGTCAGTCCAGAGGCTCCCTCCAAGCCCTTCGGGCCCCATTTCCTCTGGGCCACCTTCCCTGAGCACCCCTGACATGGGATATTGCAGGTGCTCAGCTCATAGAGTTGTTACAGGATTGAATGAAATGATCAAACTCCTAGCAGAATGCCAAGCACTAATAAGACGAAAGTGAATGCTAGCTATTATCACTGTGTCTATTATGCTCCTTATATTGCTCCCCACCCTGTATTAAAATCACCCTCTTATCTGGCCATCTTCCTACCAGACTGTGAGCAACTTGAGAGTTAACTTCGTGTCTTCTCCACCTTTTTATGTCCCCCACCAAGCACTGGGCCAGGCACAGAGTAGGCACATGGCAAGTAACTGTTGAACGAAGTGTGAAATATCCTTATTTCACAGATGAGAGAGGGAAAAATGACTTGCTCCAAATGATGCTGCCAGTAAGGGACAGAACAGGAATTGAATTCAGATCTTGGAGGCTCCTTTATCCAATGCTGTTCTCTCTACACTGCTACTAACTTGAGGCCAGATATAGAAAGAATGAAAATACAAAAAGGAGTGATTTTCAAGCTTATCATCTTTTTGCTGTGTTTTATACTGGTCTTCGCAGCTATGGTTTTCCTGGTAATTCAGGAGCTCAGGGGAAGACTTTCATACAGCCTTGCTCTCAGAAGAGCGAGCTATGACATTAGAGCTGACAGCAGCCTTCTGGATCATCCAGGTCATCCTCTTCACCCCTTCACTTCAAGGCAAACCAAGACCCTGAGAGGGAAGTCAGTCTTCCACAGTCACACAACAGACTGAACTCCCTTTACAGTGCTACTTTTATCCATGGGAAGTGAAGTGGTGTCAGCCTGGCTGAGCAGCAGAAGGCAGCTCTGTTATTTACAGCACAAATGCTCCACAGAGGCCTCCAGCACAAGCTGTGGGACCCTGCAGCCTCCAACAGCCCATCAGAGATGGCACAGAGGGGGCAGGAAGAGAACAGCTCAGAGGGCAGAGGGCGCATGGTCTGGGCCCCACACAGAGGGACGGGTATAGTCCGCACTCTGCCAACTGTTGATGGGCCGTGCTCTTTATAGCTTTGTCAGGAGGAGGATGATCACCTTCCCCAGCCTGAAGATTTATGGCTAAAGAAGGGACAAGGGACATTCCATTCCATTCGGGCCCTTTGAAAGTGGGTTTATAGGATTATCTCTGGGTTGGAACACTCTGCCTTTAGCTGCAGAAGGATTGTCACTCGCAGTCCCTGCTTTTCTGCCAGCACCTGCAGGGCCCGCAGCTAGAGAGATGAAGTGCATTGGCCTAGGTAGGGAAATGCAGTTGGATGTGGCCACAGTGTGGGAGTGAGGGTGAAACTCTCCAGTCCTGGTAGGGCAGGGCCAGCTCAGTAGGGGTGGTGGGTGGGGCCAGTTGGCCACCCCAGGATTAGTGCTGGGACTTGGAAGAGGCTGGTCAGGCAAATGGTAGGATTGCCTACCTGGCTCCTGTCCCTCCAGAGACTGGTAGGCATCCTGTCCTTCACTCATCACCCTCCCCCACCCAACACACAAATCCAACTGCTGTGTCAGGCAGCTGCAGGTTGAGGATTCAGAGATGGAAAATATACTCACTCCGGCCTTAAAGAGCTCACAGAGAGGCCAGTAAACACAATGTGACAGTCAATGTGGAGTCATCCCCCCTGCAAGAGAAGACAGCAGCCTGGGAAGAAGGACCAGTCTGTCCAATGGCATGGAAGTGTGGCAAGGGGCCACAAGAGTCAGGCAGGGGAAGGAGGCAGGACAGGGAGGTAGGTACATGGAGGTCACAGAGACCTGTGTGCATCCTGAGGAGCTCAGATTTTTTGAGGGCCACAGGGAGCCATAGGGGGTTTCAGGAAGAGTGTGAGTGACACACTCAGATTTGCACTAAGGTGGCAGCATGAAGCTTAGGTTAGAGGCGCTGTGGCTCTCACACCTGGCTGTGCTTGTAATCACTTGGGAGTTGTAAAAAGGCAGATACCTGGGTTCTCCCTCCAGAGAGGCTGCTGTAGTGGGTCTGGGGTGTGGCCTGGGCATTGGGATGTTGAAAGTCCTCCTTCCTGCGAGTACAATGTACAGTAGAAGGTGACCCATTGGACAGAAATCCCAGGTAGGAGGCCTGTGGCCACCTCGGTGAGAGATGGCCAGGCAGTTTCTGTAGATGCAGGAGGGCACACACTCAGGACGGAGAACAACAGCCCATGGTGAGTGGTGGATGTGGCTTCTTAGAAGAAAGGGAGAGAAAACATTCTAGCAGTTCTTCAAAAGGCTAAACATCAAGTTACCATATATCTTAGCAACTTAGGTAGATACCCCAGGACAATGAAAACATACATTCACACAAAAACTTGATCCAGGGGCCGCCTGAGTGGCTCAGTCTGTTAAGCCTCTGACTTCGGCTCAGGTCATGATCTGGCAGTCTGCGGGTTTGAGCCCCGCATCGGGCTCTGTGCTGACAGCTCAGAGCCTGGAGCCAGCTTTGGATGCTGTGTCTCCCTCATTCTCTGCAGCACCCCCATGCTCTGTCTTTCTGTCTCAAAAATGAATAAATGTTAAAAAAAAACTAAAAAAGGAAAAGAAAAAACTTGATCCTAATGTCCATAAACTGGTGAATGGATAAATGAGGTGGAAATTCATGCAATAAAGTGTTATTTAATAAAAAGAGGAATGCAATGCTGATATCTGCTACAACATGAACGAACCTTAAAATCATTACACTAACTAAAAAAGTCACAAAAAAACACATGCTGTATGATTCCGCTTATATGAAATGTTCAGAATAGGCCCATGTATCCGACAGAAGACAGATTATTGGCTGCCTAGGGCTGGGGTGCCAGGCAGATTTAGAGCGAAAGGCTAAGGGCTCTGGGGTTTTCGGGGCAGAGGTCATGAAAATGTTCTAAAATTAATGGTGGTCACATGACAGATACCCACCTGATTAGTAAAAGCCATTGGATTGCACACTTTAAGCAGATGAATTGTACCGTATGTGGGTTGTACCTCAAGGAAGCTTTTAGAGGGAGAAAGAGAAGGGCTAAGCACGATCCTCAGTTTCTGACGCCAGTGTCAGCTAGATGGTGGCTTCATGAATCAGGTAGCAGGCATAGGGAGAGGAGCAAGTCAGGGACTGCAAGGTGTTGATGTAGTCACTCATTCAGCAACTGGATTCTGAGCACCGTGCAGTGGGGTACAGCAAAGAACAAATCAAATATGCCTTCCCTGTGGATCTTCCCCTCTACGGGGAAGAGAAAATAGTACAATAACTAACCTAGTGTGTCGGGCCATTGGTGAGGCAGGGAGCCCTACATCACAGGAGGATGGAGAACGCTGGGCCAGGGCTGTAGCTTGAGATGAGGCAGTGGAAAAGCCCTCCTGCAAAGGCGACATTTGATGGAATGTAGGGGCAAGGCTCTGAGGAGGAGCAGGAGGTGGAGCAGGGAGCAGGAGCAGAACCGTGGACGCTGGGCTTGCTCTGAGGAAGACAGCAGCCTTCGGAGAGTCATGGGCAAGGCAGCGCTATGAGCTCATCTACCTTGTATAAAACTCCCTCTACTTCTGGTCTCTCAGCCTCAATACAATCAGCCTCTGGGGCAGGATAATTCCTCATTATGGAGCCTACTCTCGGCATGAGGGACCTCTGACCATGCAGCAGCTTCTCTGACTTCCACCAGTGCTTCTCTGGGCTCTGTTGTCCTTCCCTATAAAGTGAGTGAATGGTGCCTGGCCTGGCTAGCTCTTTCAGTAAGAAAGTGTGAGTGTGCAGAGAAAGCATGGGCTTTCCAGTGTCAGAACCATTTTCTAATGAGGGCTCTTCCATACACTGCCTGTGTGGCCCAGGAAAAGTGACTTGGATTCTCTGAGCCCCACCTTACTCATCTCTAAATGAAAAGAAAAAAATACATATGGCATATATACATGTGTAATGCCTGGCATGTACTAGAGGTATGACAAATGTGGGATCCCTTCCCTGCTCAAAGGGTGTGTGGAGATTAAAGAGTGTGGGCGCCTGGGTGGCTCAGTTGGTTGAATGTCCAACATTGGCTCAGGTCATGATCTCACAGTTTGTGAGTGAGGTCAAGTCCCACATCGGGCTTGCTGCTGTCAGCGCGGAGCCCGCTTCGTATCTTCTGTTCCCCTCTCTCTCAGTCCTTCCCCCATTTGCACTGTCACTCAAAAATAAATAAAACATTAAAAAAAAATTTTTTTTAAACCACTTCTCAGTAAGGCCTCCCTGGCCATCCCAATCCAAAATGTGAGCCCCCACTGTCCACCCCAACCTTGTTCATGTCCCCTTTACTTCCTTACTATTTATCACTAGCTAACATTTTACTTACCTGGTTTATGTCTGCATCCACCCTGGAATGACTATGACTTGAGGTAAGGGGTTTGTGACTGGATGGTTAACTGATACTTGCCCAGAACAATGCCAGCATGTGAATTTTTGTTGAATGCAGGGATGTTTCTTTGGCTATTATGCTGTTGTGTTATCAGGTTTCATTTCTTCCACGCCTCAGAAGCCCATGTAACGCACATGTAGAAGGCATGCAGCTGTTCGACATCAGGGCCCCAGCAGGAAACAGTCTGAGCAGAGATTTCAGGGGAGACAGGAAACAAGGAAGAGCCTACAGGGGGAGGCAGGGAGCCATTAAATGCAGTCAAGAGCTGCTGGGTAGGGGCAGCCTGGGTGGTTCAGTCGGTTAAGTGTCCGACTTCAGCTCAGGTCATGATCTCACAGTCCATGGGTTTGAGCCCCACGTTGGGCTCTATGCTGACAGCTCGGAGCCTGGAGCCTTTGGATTCTGTGTCTCCGTCTCTCTCTACCCCTTCTCTGCTCATGTTTTGTCTGCCTGTCTGTCTCTCTTTCTCTCTCTGTCTCTCAAAAATAAAGCGTCTTCTGGGCTCTCCCAGACCACCACATAATAGAATACTGTTCCTTTCTCACTCTCCACCTCACCCCGGGCACAAGAGAGGAAGAATCCTCCTCCCTTATAAACCAGCCGAGTCCATAAGACAGCAATCCATGAAGTGTTAATACTAGGGCTCCCAGAATCCACCTCCTCTGTCTTCCGCTGCTCCATTTCAGCTTTCTGGGCCTCTCACTTCCTTGGGTTTTTAAGACTGCACCAGTTTCAACTGACTCTGGCCCCATGACCAGTGCCCTCAGTATGGGATCCTCTTTCCAAACACTGATCTTGATTTCATGTTCACCCTCTAGTTTCATGCACCTGACATTTGGGTAAGAGGTACCCTGCTTTCTGATCCCCTTTCCTTGGTCCGCAGGGGACAGTGGAGCAGAACACGGGCTTAAGGTCAGGTGGCTGAGATTCAGATCCCGAGTCCAGGAATTAGCAGCTGTGCAGCCCTGGTCAACTTATATGAGCCTCAGTTTATTCATTTGTAAATGACAAGGGTCAAGACTATCTTGCAAAGTGTTGTCAGCAGTGCTTCTCATAAGCGTGTGCTTTGGAATATCAATCAGACGAGATATGTATGTGAGAGAGGGTTTTGCTGTCAGGTGAGTCTGGCAAATGCTGAATATCACATCCCCATCTTGGGGATTCCTGAATAACATTAGATTAAGCAAGCTCTGAGAAACGTGTAAAAGAACCCATTTAGCCTTGATCAACACGGCCTTTGCGAAGCACAGAATTTTTTTTGCAAGGAACACGTATTAGCATCTGCAGCGCTAGGGTCTCTGTAATGCACTTTGGGAAAAGCTGTTGTGGAGGATTCAGTGAGATGCTAGACACGTGGCTCTCAGCAAACTGCGGCCCACGCAGCAAGTATGAGAGCCCTCTATACTCCTTCCCCTAAGGTCACCAGTGTTTATTCAAACCTTTCTTAGCTCAGCCACAAACGAGCATTTTTTAGGCCGTGACAACAAGTGATTTTCCAGAAAACTGTTGTTGAGCCCTTTACACAAAGGGAGAATCACATAAGTTAATGACGTGTGTAACTTTTGAAGCTGAAATACGGGCACTCACAAGCCTAGATATGAAGAATGCTGCTCTTGGATTCCTGGCGGGTGACAGGTCCCACCTGCACCAGCAGGAGGTGGTGAAGTTGGGTAACTTGCCCAAAGTGTTAGGGGCTGAGCTCTTTCCAGTAACAACCTTGCACACGCAAACCTGCCTAGGAATGCCGCTTCTAGAATTACTGTAAGGAGCCAAACAAAATGCATAAAGAGACTCATCACAGGGGCACTTGAGTGGCTCAGTCGGTTAAGCATCTGACTCCTGGTTTCAGCTCGGGTCATGATCTCAGTGTTTGTGAGTTCAAACCCGCATCAGGCTTGGCACTGATCTCACTGAGCCTCCTTGGGATTCTCTCTCTGCCCCTCCCCTGCTTATGTGTGCACGCTCTCTCTCTTTAGGTTAGTTCCTTTTTTTTAATTAAAAAATTTCAATATTCTTTTTTTTAAAACATAATTTATTGTCAAATTGGCTAACATACAGAGTGTAAAGTGTGCTCTTGGTTTTTAGGATAGATTCCTGTGGTTCATCACTTACATACAGCCATAAACACCCAGTGCTCATTCCAACAAGTGCCCTCCTCAATGCCCATCACCCACTTTCCCTCTCCTCCATCCCCCCACCCACCCTCAGTTTGTTCTCTATATTTAAGAGTTTCACATTCTCTTTCTCTCTCAAAATAAATAAATAAACCTCAAAAAAGACACACTCATCACATTTTAGTGGACAAAACTGGAAACAACCCAAGAGCCCAATAGTTGGGGAATGGTTGGGGCCACTACAAGGCTTTTCTATGTTAAATACCTTATAGCCATTTAAAATAATGTGTATGAGGAGTTTTGAATGATATTGGGACATCCCTATAATATTAGGGAAATAAATTTTGCTACAAAATAAAATACATATATCATCATAACAGCTGTGTCGGTGCACTGAGGAAGAAAAATTTACCAATGTAGTTGGAGTGGTTACTTCTGAGTAGAGGGACAATGTGTGAGTTTTTGCTCTATTCTATATAGGTATTTTTCTTTTTTTTTTTAAAATGTTTTATTTATTTCTAGGAGAGAGAGAGAGAGACAGCGTGAGCAGGGGAGGGTCAGAGAGAGGGAGTCACAGACTGAAACAGGCTCCAGGCTCTGAGCTGGCAGTCAGCACAGAGCCCGATGTGGGGCTCGAACCCACCAACTGAGAGATCATGACCTAAGCGAAAGTCCGACGCTTAACCAACTAAGCCACCCATAGGTGGCTTATATAGGCGCCCCTATATAGGTATTTTCTATATTTTCTCCTTATAGTTTACGTGTTTTTCTATATTTCCACACTTTATACAACAGTGAACAGAAAAAGGCAAACATTTATTTAAAAAGAAAAAAAGAGGGGCGACTTGGTGGCTGACTCGGTTAAGCATCGGACTTCAACTCAGGTCATGATCTCACAGTCTGTGAGTTCGAGCCCAGTGTCAGGCTCTGTGTTGACAGCTCAGAGTCTGGAGCCTGCTTCGGATTCTGTGTCTCCTTCTCTCTCTGCCCCTCCCCTGCTCACAATCTGTGTGTGTCTCTCTCTCAAAAATAAATAAACATTAAAAAAAATTTTTTTAAAGAAAAAAAGAGACCTGAAGCTGAGCTACCTACTAGATCTAATGAAACACCATTGAGATGACAAGCTCCCCCATCTTATGTGGGGGAATGCCATCCACCAGTGTTTCTCAACCCCCAAGAAGCATCTGTTCTATGTTGTCACATAGGGCATTACTTTATACATTATTGATTAATATTTTTATAGAAATCAACTCAATTTTTTAAAGTTTAAGTATTTTAAGATGAATTTTTCACTACTCTAAATGGGAACATAGTAATACTTTCCATTAATTATCCACAAAAATAAGTGAATGAAGCAACATAATATTACCAAATTCTAAACTGGTAAGGCTTCTGAGCCTGAGCCCTGTTTCCTCTCTGTTTAATAGAAAGTGAGGGCCAGAAGGAGAATGTCGCCAAGGAAGAAGGGACAGATTAGCAAAGGTTTGAATGTTATGAAAGTGTCCTATCCCAACAACGGACCCCTTAAAGGAGTCAGAAAGATCAGAAGATAATTGAACATAATTTTTGCACTAGAGGTTTTGATTTGTGTTTAATGATTTGCCTGTGTAGTGTCCAAACTGCCTAGTACACCACATGCTGGGGGCACGTACTGTATGGTATTTCTAGTACTGGTGTGTGTGTAGGGGGGTCTCCAGCAGTCTGTGGGCATGTGCTGGTTTTCCACTCAAGGGCAGGTGTTTCTACTATGAACACCTCTCCTTTCCTCTTACCATTCCAAAGTCCTGCTCTTGTTCAAGATCTTGGTGTTTCCATGCAATGTTCTTAATGTCTTCATCATTTATTTGCAAAGCATGTTTCAAGGTTTGTAAAGCCATAAACTTGCTGATGTAGTGCCAGTTACGATCTGAAACAGGCCAGGCAAGTTAAAAAGGGTAAAAAGATGCTACCAGTACCAGAAAGTGGTGGAGGCCAGAAAAAAAGCTTAGTGAACTTAAAGTCACTCATTATACAGACCAGGAAACAGAGGCCCTACAGAAGAAAAGGACTGAAGATCAGAGAGAGAGAGTTGGGATAGAATCCAGGTTTCCAAATCCCAGCCCAGTGCCACCTTTCCACCATACTCCATCTGGAGTTGGCTCAGAACCAAAGTTGCTGTTGGTGTTTACTGCAAGAGATTTGTCTACTCTGGAATCTCTTTCTAGCTACAGGACCAGAAGCTAAAATCAGAGGGGTGCCTGGGTGACTCCGTTGGTTAAGCATCAGAGTTCAGCTCAGGTCATGATCTCTTGGTTTGTGAGTTTGAGCCCTGCGTCGGGCACTGTGCTGAGAGCTCAGAGCCTGGAGCCTGTTTTGAATTTTGTGTCTCATTCTCTCTCTGCCCCTCCCCTACTTGTGCTCTGTCTCTCATTGTCTCTCAAAAATAAATAAATGTAAAAATAAATTTTAAAAAAAGAAGCTAAAATCAGAGACCAATAAAGAAGAGAAGAGGTTTTCCTGCAAGTGTTTCTCTTTAGGCCTCTTAAATGCCTGTGAGCTCACTCCTCTCTACCTGGACTGACTCCCAGCCATGGCTTGCTTGGCTCAAGGAAGAATCACAAATCTGTGAGCTTTAGGAGAAGATTCTTATATCACATGTGTGACCTACATCTAAAGAGACTCTCCATTTCTTTGTCCAACCACCTAATTTTGTAGCAAAGTCTGAGTCCCAGAGAGGAATTTAACTTGCTTTTAGATCACCTGGCTAGTGAGCAGCAGTGGTAAAACTGGAATATGACTCTTCTGGGTTCAAGACCAGTACTTATTTAAAAAAAGTGTTAAAAATTTTTTTTAATGTTTATTTAGTTTTGAGAGAGGGAGAGAGACAAAGCATCAGTCGGTGAGGGACAGAGAGAGAGGGAGACAGAATCTAAACCAGTCTCCAGGCTCTGAGCTGTCAGCACAGAGCCCAATGTGGGGCTGGAACTCACAAGCTATGAGATCATGACCTGAACCAAAGTCGAACATTTAACCGACTGAGCCACTCAGGAGCTCCCCACCCCCAAAAAGTTTTGAAAGTAAAATTCACTTGTAAACTCAGGCAAACAGAACTATATAGTGCCAATAGAACTCTAAATAAAATCCATTTATTCAATCCATTCATTCAACAAATACGGATTGAATGGAATATGTCTATACATATACATATACATATACATGTAATAGTATCCATAGTATCACTACCTGGCAGCGCTAAGGAGCCACTTGAGATTTGAGGTTGTGAATTTCAACTGTGAACCTCCAGCGTGATTCCGTGTTTTTCTCGAATCTGGTTTGGCTACATGAGGTCATGCGCTAAATGAGCTGAGTCAAATCTAACCAACGTTGTAGCCTTCCCAAAGGAGGGTGATGAGGTGAAGGGCTAAGAGAGACAGAGCTGAGGGCACACAATTACACACAAGTAATCAGAGGATTTAAAAGTGAATTTTAGAGGTGTCTGGGTGGCTCAGTTGGTTAAGTATCGGACTTCAGCTCAGGTCATGATCTCATGGTTGGTGAGTTCGAGCTCTGAGTCAGGCTCTGTGCTGATAGCTCAGAGCTTGGAGCCTGCTTGTGATTCTGTGTCTCCCTCTCTCTGCCCCACCCCCACTCGTACACACACACACTCTCTCTCTCTCTCTCAAAATAAATAAACATTAAAAAATTAAATGAATTTTATTTTAAAAACTTTTTTAAAACTTTGTCAAATGAATTTTGAAACCAGACTGGGATGCCCATTCATCTTCGTTCAGTAGCTGCGATGAGGGTGCTTTGCCTGGGCTTGTTCAGCCTGTAGAAGAGGAGGTTCTACTTGATGTAAATTGTTGTTTCAGCCAGTTTTTGACCTGAGAACTTCAGGACTTTCCTTCCTCTGGAAGGAGGATTTTCAGACAAATTCAGGGTCAGTCCAAAGCTCAGGAGATGCAACCCCACGTATAAAGCCCTTTTATAGCATTAGTTGCATAAGTAAATAGTTGACTTCCTATTTCTGAAAAGGACATATTTGTTCTCAAGGCTGCCTGTGTCCTGGGCACCCACCGGGGTGCTGGAAAACAAAACCATCCCTCTCCTGACATTGTTTTGAAATAGCCGGGGCAGTTTGCACCCTTCAACCACAAAAAACAACCACACGCCAAAACTGCAATTCAAGCCACACTCAGTTTTGTATTCGGTCCGTCCCCTACCTCATCATAATACTCACTAAGAATCTGGCCTCCCTTGCACCCATTGTAGGTGCCCGGGCAGGTTTTCATTGATGTCAGCAGTGGTAATGATTAAATGGAAACACCCCACCCCATTCAAACGTCTCCCTTCCTCTGCCAATCCCCATTGTGAGCAAAAGTGCAGTGTGCCTTCCAGTATTTCTCCCAGGACTTCAGCTGGAGGGCAGGTAAGGTGAACCTCTCGAAAATAAGTCCTTTTGACTAAAATCATGCCACCACCCTTTCAGCGCCCCAGACGTTGGCCTCGGCCACTCAGATGTAGTGGCCCTTTGGAAGAACCCAGAACGGATATTTCACTACCGAGTGCTACTATAAACAATAACTATGGACACAAGCAGAGCAGAAGTATATGCATTTAAGAAAGTGTATCAAGATGTACACTTCAGATGTGTATGTAAGGTATAACCCAATAGAAAACTTTTTGATAAAGCAGAATTCTAGATCATATCCTAACTAGCGTAGGATTTAGGGGTAGGGGCAAGCAAGAACACTGTTATCCACTTTAAGATCCCAATATTCTGGGTTGTGTTCAACAAGAGGACACCAACCTAGTGAAGAATGGATGCCAATTATTAAAAAAAAAAAAAAAAAAAAGAAAGTAAGATGTAAATAAGGCACCTCACCCCCTCCTCTTGCCTCACATTCTCAAGCACAGCAAGAGATTTAAAAAAGAAAAGTTCAGGAAATTCCAAGCACGTATACCTCCCCAGATAAGACAGAAATGAAAGAAAACCAAACTTTTTAAAGTAAGCATTTTGATCTTCATGCAAACACGGAGTTAATCTTGAGACAGCTAAGCACAATTACACAGATGAATTCATTGTGTGAAATGGTCATTGAGCGTAGAGAATGTTAGTGCCAGTTCAGAGTCCAAGCTCTCTAGGGGTCATACCTGAATCTGCTGAGTTGAGCACATGGAAACCTCAGAGTGCATTCAGGCTTGACCATTCCTTTTAATTTATTTCAGAGTTGCTTACGGGGTGGCTTCAGGAAATACACATCGGATGTCCAGAGTGATGTTTGAAGACATGCAGGGTTTTGACGTGTGTTAAACTGCCAATATAAATAAAAGTCTTTGGGTCCATAGTTACATATGTTAAAGCTGCTCTGAAGATAATGGTATGATATTTATAATGCCTTACTCTTCTAATTGGCTTTTATTCATACAGAGAGGACATAGCATTATACTGGATATGATGATAGCTAGGTTCTGGCTCTGGCTCAAATTCTCTAGGAGTCCTGGGGTGCTTTCTTCCTTGACTCTGGGCCCCCATGCTTGTAAAATGAGGAGTTTGGACGACATGGTCTGGCTCTTAGTTCCCAGGCTGCAATTCGGTAGAGTTTGGAAACACTTTTTTACCTCCAGGATTTTATTCAAAGCAAATTGGATCCATTTTTTACAGCGTAAAACATATAGGAATCTACAGTTGGAATGGATTTGGGGCCATAGTTGGAAAGAATTCAATTCTGTGTTTTAAACACCCATCCCTGTTCCAACCAAGAGAAAATTCTAAGTTCATTAAATATGACTGGCCATGGAGAATGTGCAAAACTTAGCACTACAAGGGAAGTACATTATTGAGAAGATTCTCTCCATGTTTATAACAGTGAAATATGTGCACTAAAAAAGGCCTTAGCAAGCATGGAGGCCTAGAGAGGCTAATCAACTTGCCCAAGATCACACAAGCGGCAGGAGGGAGCTAGGACAGCAACTTAAGTCTCCTCACTCCCAGTGTCGTCAGGACTCCATCATGTGCCCTTCAGAAACCCTCCCTCAGCTTTTGAATCTGTCTTTCCATATTTTCCTACACCCTTCACAGGGCATGGAAATGTTTTTTAGAGTTAGAGTTTGTTGAAATTCACTAGAGAAGTGGATACAGATAAAAAACTTGCAGTTGCCTAACCTGTAAGAGACTTTCACAAAAGAAATGATGAAGGTCTTTGTTCCGAGCTGTCCTTTCCTTGTCCCCAGAAGCACCATAACTGGGAGACAAGAGAAGGAAAGGTGGCCAGACCCCTCAGGAGCCAAGCAGGGACGGCCTGAGCTGCTGACATCCTAAGTTTGAATCCTAACAGGTCCCTGGTGTGCTGGTGGAGCTTGGGCCCATGGAAAACAAGCTGGAATAAAAACAAAGCAAGTCTGTCCCACAGCATCCCTTGATCTTTCATTTTGGGGAAAGGGACCCCAATTTCCAGCATTCTCAAATGCTTGAGCTGCCTACACATTTGTCTGCCACATTTGTTGTGCTGCACCTCTACTCAAATACACTCGAATTTAGGGGTCTCACATCCCCTACATGTCCTCCAGGGAGGAAGGGCACGGCCTGGAGTTTAGGCTAGGACTGGTTAGCTGGAGCTCACAGAAATGATGCTGAGACTTAGAGGAGCCATGGCTTGGAGGGCATGATGCAAGACCAGAAGAGCCAAGTTTCACTGCTATCGAGCTGTATGACTCTGGATAGGAATTTCTCCTGTTTCCTCATCTGTGAGATGGGGGGATTCACACCCCCGAAAAATACTGTTGAGAGGTTTAAAGGGAACGTTCCCTTCCTTCACCCTTTTCCTTAGGGTCTCTATTGAGAGATGCCACCATTTACTGAGCACCCATTAGCTCATCTCGTCCTCACAGCTGAAAGTGTTTTCACAAATGTCAGACATAGAAAGATATGGTACCCAAGGTAGGATGTCACTTTGTCACCCAACTCTCCTCCACCCCAAACCGACTACTACCATCATTTGTGAAACAGCCATGTGGCATTTGGTTCACTGTGCATTTTCTGGTGTCTGTCAGATGGATTTCCATCTTCCCTTACTTCCATCCCCAGGGTCCACTCCTGTAGATGACGCTTATCCCTAACCCTCTTAAGTAGGAAAAACAGGTTCCTGTATCTGAAGGAGGGAGGGGCCACACTGGCCTTGGCAATACTCCATGTCTTAACCCTTATGTTACCCCCTTCTCACCTTCTCCATACATGAAGTCACCCAGTTAGCTCATACCATCCTCACACCGGACACTGTTGGACATCAGCAAGGTTTGGGTGCAGAAGAGAGTGGCTGTCAGGTGTCAACCAGTTTCTGCCACTCACTGCCAATCCATTTTCTCTCTCTGAGCCTCTGTATCCCCACTGGCGAAAAGAAGGATCTGGATGAGGTGCCTCTCCAGGGCCACTCCTGCTCAAATCTTCTAAGTGTGACTAGTGTTTGACAAGAGTTACCTTCAATCTGAAAATGCTGCTTTTGCTAGCTCCCAGAAATGACAAGGAGCCTTTCAACCATTCTCAATAGTTTGGATTTTCTTTAAAGAAAGATCTCATATTCCTAGGTTTCTGAGGCCTCCTGCCACTCAGGAGCCAAAATCATCCCAGTGTCAGCAGCTAAAAACAAATCAGATCAAAAAGCATCCCTGTGCCTCATCTGAACCCAATTTCTGCTTTGAACCTTATGCCAAGTCTAGGGCTTATCAGCCAGCGTGTGTGTGATTACCATATGAAAGAGCTCTCTTGGATCATATTTAAAAGAATCCGTTTTTCAATTTAGATAAGAAAAACACCCAGTCCCCCAGAAAATACATATAAATTCCTCTCTAAATGTCCAAACAGATTTATGCTCTTAGAAGATGTAATTATCTCCTTCTAGGATAAAGGAATCTTCCAGTTATAAGAGAGAGCCAAGAAGCCAGAACATTCTGCCTGAGACTGCAGCAGGGCCACCACAGAAGGTTGCCCAAGTTGTTCACTGCACAAGAGTGCTCCACTGATGAGGAGGAAGGGAGGTGGGGGGAGGGGGTGACTTAAATCCACCAGTCAAGCTGTGTGCCCAGTGTGAGATTATATCAGTTTAAAGGGAGGTGCGTACACCTTTTTATATACCAGAAAATGCACTGTATTTGCTGGCAAGCAGCCTCTCGAGTGGAGAAATAGGTGTTTCCTCTGCTTACCAATACATCATCTCCCAAAGGCTCATGGCACAAGCAGAGAGCAAAAGCAGAAGTGAAGGCTGATCATGAAGAAGCTCTTCTTGGAGACCGTCTTGGTGTCTGGAGCGTGTTTAAGCCCCCAGGGCCTCTCAGCTGGCTTCCAGAAGAGCATGGTTCTAAGAAGAACCCAGTTAAGAGGCTGCTCCCTGCTTCTCTCTGACCTTCACTACCCTACATGTAAGGCTCCATCTGTCCTTCCTTGACCTCTCAGCCTAGCTGGACTGCCTGTTGCAGACTTCTGGAACAGCTTTCCTTTTCCTCTAGAACACTCATGCTGCACTTTGCAATAAACTGTGTGTAGATAATCGATTTGCTTCTGTCTTTTGACTAGCCTGTAAGCTCTGGGAGGGTAGACTGTGTTATATCCCGAGGACGGAGTCCGGGGCATGAAGGAGGAGCTCCAAATGGATGGAAACAGCATGAGTCAAAGGGCATGGGTCTTGCACTTCTGTGTTCCTTTCTGCCAGGCTGAGGGGATGTTTGGGCATAGGGACATGCAGTCTCCATTACCTAAGTCCTATGCCCAGGCCCAGGGGACACAGACTAGAAAAGAGATACCCAATCCTGGCCTGGCATCCAAAACACACTTGAAGAGGGGCATCTGGGTGGCTCAGTCGGTTGCGCATCCGACTTCGGCTCAGGTCATGATCTCACAGCTCGTGGGTTCAAGCCCCGCTTCGGGCTCTGTGCTGACAGCTAGCTCAGAGCCTGGAGCCTGTTTCAGATTCTGTGTCTCCCTCTCTCTCTGACCCTCTCCTGCTCATGCTCTCTCTTTCTTAGAAATAAATAAAACATTTAAAAATTTTTTTAATTAAAAAAACCCCGGAACACACTTGAAGATAATAAAACACAGCTTCCTAAGCCTTGCCCCAAAAGACTCGGGCAGCTAGGATTTGTATTTTGAACAAGGTCCTCCAGGTGATGCTGAATTGCCTCTTGGGCTTGGGAACCCACGGATATAAGGAACCTTAGACACCAAAGACAAGGAGACCAAGGTCCACCTTGAGGGTTCATGGAAGGCTTTCATGATGCCTCAGCCAGGTCTCAGCAAATGTGAGCTATGTGGAGCTATGTGAAGAAAGGAGAGGAGAGCATTCTAGGTTGGAGGAATCACATGAACAAAAACAGAAATAGGTGTCTGCACAGGGTGCACTTATGGAGGAAAGGCAGTGGGACTGAAGTGAAATGACAAGAATTGGGCCCCTGGTAGACAATCAAGCATAAATCACCGATTTTTTAGCTGGGCTTCAAGGACCCTTCTGGGTAGGAAGCCCACATTTCAGCCACTGCCATTTTTAATCAGACCCCATTCCTATTATTTGGTTCCATTTATCTTCTGGCTTTTCCTTATCTTCTTTTTCTAGTGAGACTGGGGCCTCCTGGAATAGCCTTCTAAACCCTGTGCCTTATTGCCAGGGGCTTCCTTGAGAAATAGGCTTGACTTAAGAATTCCAAACCATCCTGGCTAGAAATAAGAGATTGCTGAAACTGGCAAAATGGCAGCACCCCAAGACAGCACCCGTGGCCATGTGGAAGTGTCTTTTGACCTGATATAAAAGCAGTGTCTGGGACATGAAGTTCGGGTCTCAGAAGGGTCTGTGCATCATGATTCATGTCTTTTTTGGGCCCAGAATGGGGTGGTCACATTGGGAATGACAGAGGGGATGCACGTGGGATGGGAGGCTAGATCCTCAAAGACCCACCTCCACTGGAGTGAGCAATCCCCAGGCTAGGTGCCTCAGGCTGAGGAATCATCTGTCACCCCACACCCCACTCCGGACTTCCAACTGTCCTTCCACATCTTTGCACTGCCTTCACTCTCCGTGCTCAGCCCCTCCCGCCCTCTCCTCCCACACAGTTTAGTCAATGGCCTGGGCTTTGTTGGCAGGCTGAAACTCCCTCTTAACTGGACTTTTCCAACAAGTCCAGCTGTGGCCCGAAAGGGTTTCTTGAGACCAGCGAATATGCTACAGAGAGGAGAGTCATCGGCACATTTTCCTCTTTCTCTTTCTTTTTTGTCCAGGTGGCCTCTAGGAATCAGTGCAGATCTCAGGTTCTCAGCCTCTCTCTGCACCAAGCTGCAGACTAGTCGTCTTGTGAGCAATGCCCCGCGCCACAGGTCAGTGCCACCCCACCCAAGCCTGAACTATCTTGTCTGCTGTCCAGTTATAAATTAATCTCCTATCATCAGTGATTAACTTATTCAAGCCACAGGAGCTGCTGAACCAAAACAGCCCCCTTGGGGTGAAAGAGTCTCCAACATCGTGCAGCGTGTGGATCTGCCTGTGACCCTCATCACTCTGGCCTTCGTGCTGTGTCAGCAGGGGAGCAGGGACAGCCAGGACAAGGGTCCTGCTCTGGGCACTGCCACTTCAGAGTGCTCACTGGCTTCCTCAGAGTGGAGATCCTCACAGCAAGACTCTCGAGTTTGTTTTCAAAGATGGTTTTAAAACTGGGGGTGGGGCGGGCATATTCTCTGGGGACATATGTCCTGTGAAGACAAGCACCTGGCACTGATATGGAGGAAAGGGGAGCCAGCCTTTGGAATGCGCTGGGTGTTGAGGAGACTAGGGGATCAACCACCTCTTAGAGCATAGCTGTCGGAGCAGGAAGAAGCCGGGGAGGTCACTGGTTCTGACTTCCTAATTCTGCGGACACCAAAGAAGAGGGCTTGACTCTTCAAAGAGGTCACACTGTAGAGCCCAAGGGAGGGAAAGAACAGATGTCAAGTTGTGTTTATATGTCAGATAAAGGCATTCTTCACCACCATGGGGATAGTGGACATACTTCACAGACCACTCTTACCATTTGAAGGTCTCAAAAATAAAGTTTCTCTGTTTGCTTGTTTTTTCTGAGTCGTTCCGGCAGACTTAGTTGTAGGGCTTTCTCACAGCAGTTTTTAAATTGTGCCTTTATTCACCTATGTGGCCATCCCCCCATAACTTGTAAAACCCAGTCTAACAATGAGAAAAACATCAAACAAACTCAAACTGGGGGACATTCTACCAAGAAGTTGACCAGTAACCCCTCTAAATCATCAAAGTCACCAAAAACAAAGGAAGCCTGAGAAACCAACACAGATCAGAGGAACCGTAGGAGACCTGACGATTAAAGGCACCTGGATGGGGTCCCAGAACAGGAAAAGGCTGTTAGGGAAAAACTAGTGAAATTGGAATGAAGTGGAGAGTTGAAGAGACAGCTCTGTCACAGTCCTGTCTCCTCAGCTGGAATGAACGCACACTGTGTGTGAGATGTTAACAAGAGGGAAAATGGGTTGGGCATATAGGAATCCTGCACTTTGTAACCTCCCTGCAAATCTATCAACTATTTTGAAATGAAGCAGTCATTTAAAAGAATTGTACATCGTGCCTTTCAACTTACCTCAGGCTGGAGCCTTAATCAGATGTTTAATTACAGTGCCCCCATAATACAGTAGGTGTGGGATAAGAAGTGTCTGAGAGAAGAAATCAGGAACAAGGGAAGGAAGGAAGAATAGAGGAGAGAGAGAGGCAAGAAGAAAGAGCAAGAGGGCAGGAAGCAGTCACGGAAGCACAAGATGCAAAAAGCAATGTAACCATCCAGCAACTGATGGCCAACTACATGGAAGGTGGGATAGTCCCATCATGGAATTTATTGGCCCTAAAAAGAATCAAAGTACAGATACACACTGCCGTGTGGATAAACCTTGGTGATGTTGTGCTGAGTAAAAGAAGCCAGACATGAAAGATCACATATTACGTGACTCCATTCACGTGAAATATCTAGAAAAGGCCAACCCACAGAACAGAAAGAAGATTGGTGGTTGCCAGGGCCTGGGGGGCAGGAGGGGATGGGAAGCAATGGCTAATGGGTATGGGGTTTCTTTGGGGGGTGATGAAAATGTTTTGCTATTAGATAGCAATATACTTGCTATATACTATAAACCTTGCAAATATACTAAAATGGTTAAAATTGCCCACTTTAAAGGAGTGCATTTTGTGATGTATGAATTATATAATAAACTAAAAAATAAAATAAAATGGAAATGTTGAAAAATAAATACAATTCAATCTGTATTTTCGAGGAGCTCACTGTGTACTGGACACTTTCAGCCCCAATGATTGTAAACCTTTCCCCTTGTCTGTAAGTTCCATGGGGGTAGGAGCCAGGGAGAGTTTCCTCGGTATTTTATCCCCAGTCTCTAAGAGGCTCTCAAGAAGAACTTGCTGAATGAAACAGTGAGTGTGTTAAGTCCTATGAGAGACAGCCAGGGGGTTACAGAGGAGAGGTTAAATGTGTTCAGGAAAATCCAGGGTGCTCAGAAAAACTGCAGGCTGGCTGTGGACAGGATTTACCATACCATGACACCATAATGATGTTCAAAGCCCTCCCTAGAGCCAAATCCATGCAATCCTGAGACCCCAAGCAAAGCCCTGCAAGGCACCTCTTTCTAACCTGCTGCCTGCTCCGTGTGCCCTGGGACTCCTTCCTCTTGGACACCCACAAACTCCTGAGTAAGCTTAAGCCAGTCCAGACCCACTCTGCTCAGCCCAGGGAGCTCATCATCTGGAGGAAGGGATGTGCGCATGCACACACACACATACACACACACACACACACACACACACACACACACACACAGCCCACCACTTCTGATACAGTGTGCTGAGCAGGAGAACAGAGGTAAGAACAAGAGCTGGTGGGAGCCTCGTGGGAGCAGCTCATGGCCCCCCTCACCCCCGGACAGAGGCAGGTCACAGAAGGTTTCCTAGAGGAGTGGACATCATTTCAGCATCAGGGGCCTTGAGGCATAAGCAATGATTGATTCTGAAATACAGTTTCTGTGTTGGTACCATCTCCACTCCTGGTTTCGTGAATGGTTTGTTGTTTTCTTGTTCGCCCTCCACAGATCCTTAGAGACAGTCTGTCATATCGTCACCAAAGCCCCAATAAGTCTTCCAAGGTGATCCAGCTACTCAAAGGTGTCATAAGAAATGAAAACTGCTTTTTGATTCCTTGAGCCAGCTGGAAGGAAATGGGTATTTTTTTAAAATCTGGTTTCAAGTACCTCAAAATACGAGGCGACCATGGCTGGAAACTGTCATTGACACGTAAGCAACATGGAAGAGAGCTCATCATCCCAAGTGTGAGCTTGAAGGGGAAAGAAACCTGCAGAACTATGCATTTGTAGCATTGGTAGAGCACTGCAGCAGGAAAAGCAAAGGCTTTTGCAGTCAGACAAAGCTGAGGGTGGAAGATAGCCCTGCTGCTTCCCAGCTGTATCCTCTTAGGAAATACAAGCTCTGAGCCTCAGTTTCCTGGCGTGGAACCTGAGGTTATGGTCCCCAGCCTGCTGAGTTACTTTGAGAGTTAAAACAGATAATATGTGTATCTGGCAAATAAGTATCTGGCAAATAAGAGCCTCTCAGTAAACTGCAAGTATTTTTATCATTATTATTACAATTACCTTTAGAATTATAGAGATAACTTCTCAATTTGGAGGGTATTTGAAAATAAATTTCTACCCAAAACTCCCTCTCAGTTTATTGTAAAATCTATTCAAAGAACAAATTGAGCTCTGGGCTTTTATCCTGGGCTAAACTGCAAATGGAATTTCTACATCATTTCATAATGAGTGTTTGTGATGAGATCACAGAACCACAGAAAAAAAAAAATGGAGACAGAGAAGCTCCTGCATCCTTCAACCTTACCTGTAAAACAAAACAAAACAAAACAAAACAAAACAAAACAAAGCATATCAGCCTCTATGGATATACTGAGGATAAGAGATTTTTGTCCCTAAAATATCTCAAGGGTTAAAGTGAAATATGATTTCAGTGTCCATCTCTTACTAAATCTTCAGAACTGTACAATGCACTACTTTAAAGCAATGCCATGCAGATGTAGAACTCAGATGATCTAAACAGAACAAGTAGGAGAAGAGGAAAAGGAGGAAGGAGCAGAGGAATGGGTTGGGAGGAAGGCGGAAGGGACAGACATTGGTATTTTTTTTTTTATGTTTTTATTTATTTCTAGTAGAGAGAGAGAGACAGCGTGAGCAGGGGAGGGTCAGCGAGAGAGGGAGTCACAGACTGAAACAGGCTCCAGGCTCTGAGCTGGCAGTCAGCACAGAGCCCGACGCGGGGCTCGAACCCACGAACCGCGAGATCATGACCTAAGCGAAAGTCGGACGCTTAACCGACTAAGCCACCCAGGCGCCCCTGGTATTTTTTTTTTTAAAACCCAGGTGATTCCAGTGTGCAGCCAGAGACTCATTAGATGGTGCCACTTCCCTTTGGCACTTTAATGCCATACCCCCTCCGTAAATAAGAAATAGGAAATACTTTCTTCCCCCTGTCTCCCTATAGGGCCAGTTGGGTTTAATAAAATTGCACCTGCCTGACGTGTTAACATATTAGATGCTGCTGAAAGCCACGTACTTATTGTAAAACAATTACTAGGCCAAGGCTGCACATTCGCATTTATGTGTGAATTGGGGAGCCCAAGGCCTCAGGAGGAGGTGAGGGGGCTGGGGGGCTGGGGGTGTGAGTATTGCCCTTTGGGCACCGATGACTTACAAGGGATTTCAGGTATTTTCTGGATGCTCTGAGCTGTTGATTTGATCACAGACGCCACATCCAAAGAAGTAAGTAAAGCAAAATTTAAAAAACTTTAAAAAGGAAAGAGGAGTTGTTTCTTTGCAGCTTTCTCACAACACGGTGTTCAAGTTTTCTCGTTTCCTCCTTGTTCACGTGACCACTAGATGGCGCACACGTTACAAAACAGTGGCCCTGAAGTGGGAGCTACTAGTATCACTTCCCATCAGAGAGGTAGGATCGCCAGGTTTGTCGCAAAAAAAGGAGGAGGAGGGGGAGGGGGAGGGGGAGGGGGAGAAGAAGAAAAAGACTCCTAATTAAATTGGAATTTTGACAAACACGTATTTCATGGGACACCATACTTATACTAAAAAAAATGTATTTGTTGTTTTATCTGAAATGCAAATGTAAATGTATGTCCTGTATTCTGTCTGGCAATCTTAATCAGAGGGGACTTTTGGAAATAAGTAGCTAATCCAGTGGCACTCAGCTTTTTCAGATACTATTTTTCTGGTGGCATGCTTGAAGGAATCCAGAGATTCAAAGCAACACGAAATAAGCTAGTAATGATTACAGCACAGTCACAGCTATTATAGTATAATGGTGTCTTCAGGGTCCAAAAAGCCCTGACAGTTAACTCTTTACTCCTTGGTTTGCCCCATATCATCGTGTGAGTCCAGCTGTCCCTGCCCTGACCACATCTCTTCAGTCATCAAGGCAAGTTCTGGAATACTCCAAGCATTCACTCTTGCTTTCTTCGGCAATGGCTTGAGTGTGGCCTTGCCCTACATCCTCGCTCTTAAAGCAAGCTGGACCTCTATCACTTGAAGAAACATAGTCTCAGAGTTTAACTTGACAGAGAATGGCATAGAGAGCCATTTGTGAGAAAAAGAAGTTTTACATGTTGAGCAGAATTTGGTGGCAGACACGTAGAGGTTGGTGCTGGGCCTCCTGTCAAGCTGACATCCCTCGGCCAGCCTCATGTTCAATACCTTATGGAGGAGAAAAGGCAGAAATACCTGCATTCTGAGCTGTTTCTTTTCATTCTTTTTAATGTTTGTTTATTTTTGAGAGAGAAAGAGAGGCAGGGAGCATGCATGGGAGGGGCAGAGAATCCCAAGCAGGCTCCATGCTGGCAGGGCAGAGTCCAATGCGGGGCTCAGACTCATGAACCATGAGATCATGACCTGAGCCAAAGTCAGATGCTTAACTGAGCCACCCAGGTGCCCCTCTGAGCTCTTTCTTGACATGAATTGGCCAATCTCCCTGCTTGACCACAAGTTTTCTACAGGAAGGATCTGTCCTTATAGCGTCTGGCACATAGAAACACTCAAGGCAGACCTTGAACTCAGGGCACCGCACCCTGAATCAGTGTTTTCTTCAATGCCCTTTCCCAACAGATCGGTTGCCCTGGCTTGTGATTCAAGTTGTAGTTCACCTGGTCTACCTGTAGGACAACTGCGTCCCTGAGAAGAAGGCAGAAATAAGGGAAATGGAAAAAGTAAAAGTTAGCAATAGTTTGCAAAAGTTAACCTTAAAGGGTACCCAACTAGAGCCCTCTCTGATCACTAACTCTTCTCTACTAAGGGGTAGAAGAAGCCTCATCACCAGAAATCTGTCTCAAACCCACTATTAGGATCTTGATTCTTTCTCCTGCAAAATGAATGTTTGCAGGAGTAGATACATGGGAGAGCATACTCTAGTCTCTTTTCTTTCCTCCCCACCCCAACTCTTCCAAAGATCTCTTTTTTTCTAACAGGTTTATTGAAATATAATTCACACATTGAAAGTGTACAGTTCAGTGGCTTTTGGTATATTAACAGAGTTGTGTGACCAACAGTACAATCAATTTTACCACGTTTTCATCACCCCTGTCAGTGGCCACTCCCCATTGCTCCCCAGCCCCCAACCCCAGCCCTAAGCAACAACTAACCTACTTTTTGTCTCTATAAATTGGCCTATTTTGGACATTTCATATAAATGGATCACATAATATGTGGTCTTATGTGTCCGGCTTCTTTCCCTTAGTATGATGTCAAGATTCATCCAGGTTGTAGCATGTGTCAGAACTTCATTCTTTTTTCTGCTAACATTCCATGTAGGGATACCCCACATTTTATGTGCCAGTTTACTGGCTGATGGATGTTTGGGTTGTTTTCACTTTTTGGTTATTATGCCTAATGCTGCTATGAACCTTCATGGAGTTCACAATCCATTCTGTGACTCTGTTCCAGGTCTCGCAGACACATTGAGAAAGGCCAACTGTCTTTCTTGCTTCTAGAAACTTATTCACAGTAGGGTATTCCCATGGGGATATACCTCCATAAGCATACTGCCTCCACAGTAAGAACAAAAAGAGAATATTCATTTAACTGGGTGAGAGAAGAGGTGCCTCGTGGCTCAGTTGGTTAAGCGCTTGTCTTCAGCTCAGGTTATGATTTCATGGTTCATGAGCTTGAGCCCTGAGGCTGTGCCGATAGCCCAGAGCCTGTAGCCTGTTTTGGATTCTGTGTCTCCCTCTCTCTCTTTCTTTCCTTCCCCACTTGCGCTCTGTCTTTTCTCTCTTTCAAAAATAAATTAACTTAAAAAAAATTTAACTGGAGGAGACACTGAGCAGAAGGGATCTTCTGGGTAGATTCTTGCCAGGTTACACGAGTTCCTGTGCTCTGAGGAGATTAGAGAAGATTGCGAGG
Source organism: Hyaena hyaena (assembly GCF_003009895.1). Taxonomy (NCBI): domain Eukaryota; kingdom Metazoa; phylum Chordata; class Mammalia; order Carnivora; family Hyaenidae; genus Hyaena; species Hyaena hyaena. The sequence goes on along the minus strand of NW_024081199.1, from coordinate 1,184,667 downwards.
TCTTCCATCTGCAGAAGGGTACATGATCCCTCTGCTTCCTCCAGACAGTCTGTAACTGACACATCCACATCTAAGAAAAGTTGGGTCCTAAAGTAACACCATGTTTAGACAGCTTTGTAAGAATGATCAGACAATGGCATCTTTGGGAAATTTTTGCCCTCTGAAATGTCCTGAATTCCTTAGGTCAACACAAGGATAAATGTGAAAAAAAAAAAAAAAAGATAGAGACTGCATTTTTCAGATTTTCCCTACCACCCTCAAGGCATAATAGTCCTAGAGAGGAAGCCAAGCACTCCTCCTTAGGAGGGGAGAGGAGGGAAGGAATCAAGATTGATTGAAGTGAGTCATCCTTACTCCCCCTGCTGAGAGGTTCCTCCCCTGGGGACTCTGCATGGATTCATCCCACACAACTTACTGAGCACCTTCCATATGCAAAGTGCTGCACATAAAAATATCACATCAAGTGAGGAAACTGAGGCTCAGAGTTCCCAAGATAACATAGCAGATGATGTTAGCAAATGATTTTACCCAAGTCTGACCCCAGAGTGGCCATTCTGGAAACTTCAATAATGATTAAAATCAATGTAGTCGCTACTCTCCAGCAGATTATAAACTAGTGAGGAGAACAAGGTAAATAAGTAAAAAGTGGAAAAGAGGCAGATTGGTACCAGATGTGAGAAATCACAGGGTAAAACCAAGGAGAAACCCAGTGGTGGGTAGGAGAGCACATAGTTTCCTCAAGAAAATGAGGCTTGAAAAAAAAGGAAGAATCTACCAGGGAAAGGAGGAGAAGACGAGTTTCCTTGCAGAGAGAGCAGTAGCTACAAAGGCTTTGCTATAGCAGATAGCTTTGAGAAGTCTGTAAAAAGATCAGTGATTGTGGCTAATATTAACAACTCTGGAAGAAACAGATGTTGGTGAGAATGCAGAGAAAGGGGAACCCTCTTACACTGTTGGGGGAATGCAAACTGGTGCAGCCACTCTGGAACACAGTATGGAGGTTCCTCAAAAAGTTAAAAATAGAACTACCCATGATCAAGCAATTGCACTACTAGGTATTTGTCCAAAGGATACAAAAATACTGATTTGAAGGGGTATGTGCACCCTGATATTTATAGAAGTATTATCAAGGATAGTCAAGTTATGGAAAGAGCCCAAGGGTCCATCAATTGATGAATGGATAAAGAAGACACACACACACACACACACACATACACACACACACACACACACACAGTGGAATATTACTCAGCCATCGGAAGAATGAATCTTGCCATTTGCAACAACATGGATAGAGTTAAGAGTTTCTTTTTTTTTTATTTTTGAGAGACAGAGAGAGAGAGTGAGCTAGCAAGGGAGGGTCAGAGAGAGGGGGAGATACAGAATCTGAAGCAGGCTCCAGGCTCTGAGCTAGCTGTCAGCACAGAGCCTGACGTGGGGCTCGAACCCACGAACACAGATGGAGTTAGAGTGTATTTTGCTAGGCAGAATAAGCCAATGAGAAAAAGACAAATACCATATGATTTCACTCATATGTGGAACTTAAGAAACAAAACAGATGAACATAGGGGAAAGAAAAGAAAGGGAGGCAAACCATAAAACAGATTCTTAACTATAGAGAACAAACTGAGGGTTGCTGGAGGGGAGGTGGGCAGTGGCATGGGCTAATTGGGTGATGGGCATTAAGGAGGGCACTTGGGATGAGCACCGGTGTCATATGTTAAGTGATGAGTCACTGAAGTCTACTTTTGAAACTAATATTACACTGTATGTTAACAAACTAAAATTTAAATAGAAGCTTGAGACATTAAAGAAGAAGAAGAAGAAGATAATTAGTGATTGGAGCAGTGGGTATGAGTGGCCGTCCAAAGCGTGAAAGACAGGCAGAGGTCAACCACAAAGGGCTTTTTATATCACACTGAAAGGTGGCTCTTATTCTGAAACTTATGGGGAGCCATGAAGGTTTTTAAGCTGAAGGGGAAGTAATCTAAAATATTACCAACTTTACTTGAGCAACATTGTGGAAAATGGATTGGAAGGAGCATAAGTAAAAGCTAAAAATACTGGCAAACTTCATCCAAGTCTGCTCCATTCTGAACCACTTGTCCAGGAAAGACATATTGCATTCATGGTGGCGTTTTGCTTCACTGTCCTCTGGGTGGGCTCCTGTCTTCTTCTTCTTGAAGTAGACCACCATGTAAGAACCCTAAGGAAAGAAAGTTGCTTCATAGGTAAAATTTCTGCATTCTTGTAAGTGAAATGTCTTCATTCTGCCTTTACTCCTGACAGAAAGAATTGACAGCTTGAAAGACAGTTCTCCTCAGAACTTTGTGGGCATGGCTTTATTGTCTTGTGGTGATACCAGTCTGCTTGTTTTTCCTTTGATCTCACGTGTGGAAGAATTCTCTTGTGCTTCACACCCTCTTGAACACTGTATTTCAGCTGCACTGGCCATCTTGTGCCTCTTACTGGAATATTTTCTTCCCCAACTTTGCTCATGGCTGGCGTCACGTCATTCAGGTCTGAGCTCAAATGTCTGTTCTCAGGCCTCTCTCTAGCAACCTCGTCACACCAGGAAATACTAGATGTGCAAAACAATATTTATCAAGTTAATTAAAAATAATTCGTTATTTCTAACTAGGGTTCTGTGAAAATATTTCAGAAAGGAGGTAGTATTTCAACTAGGCCAAATTCACAGTCTAATTCATTTTGATTGGCTCTATGTATGGAGAATCTCAAGTCCCTACCTCATATAATACATAGAAATGTATTCAGATTTATTCAGATGCCTTTTAAGTCTAAGTGTAAAAGAAAACTAATAAATATTCTAGAATAAAAACATAAGATGTCTTCATCACCTTGGAGGATGGCAGATTCTTTTTTAAAATTTATTTATTTTTTAATTTACATCCAAGTTAGTTAGCATATAGTGCATCAATGATTTCAGGAGTAGATTCCCTAATGCCCTTACCCATTTAGCCCATCCCCCCTCCCACAACCCCTCCAGCAACATTCTGTTTGTTCTCCATATTTAAGAGTTTCTTATGTTTTGTCCCCCTCCATGTTTTTATATTATTTTTGCTTCCCTTCCCGTTATGTTCATCTGTTTTGTATCTTAAAGTCCTTATATAAATGAAGTTATATGATATTTGTCTTTCTCTGACTGACTAATTTCGCTTAGCATACTACCCTCTAGTTCCATCCACGTAGTTGCAAATGGCAAGATTTTTTTTTGATTGGCGAGTAATACTCCACTGTGTGTGTGTTTGTGTGTGTGTATGTGTATACCACATCTTCTTTATCCATTCATCCATCGATGGACATTGGGCTCTTTCTATACTTCGGCTATTGTCGATAGCGGTGCTATAAACATTGGGGTGCATGGGCCCCTTCAAAACAGCACACCTGTATCTTTAGGATAAATACATAGTGGTGCAATTGCTGGGTCATAGGGTAGTTCTATTTTAATTTTTTGAGGAACGCCCACCCAGTTTTCCAGCGTGACTACACCAGTTTGCATCCCCACCAACAGTAAAAGAGATGGGAGGATGGCAGATTCTTAACCGAGACATATGAAGTAACTAATCATTAAAATAAAACAGTAAACTGGACTGGATTAAAACTTAATGCTTCTGCTCATCAAAAGACACCCTTAAGGCAAACGAGGAAAGGTATTTGCAGTATATGGTACAGAGACTCTTTTTCAGAGTAAAGAACTTTCACAATTAATACGAAAAAAGGAAGACAACACAATAGAAGAATGGACAAAAGATTTGAACAGACACTGCCCCAAAGAAGATATCCAAGCAGCCAATAAACATGAAAACAGTGCTTACTTTCATTATTCACCAAGAATGGAAATTAAAGGTGCAATGCAATACCACTATGGGTTCACAGGTGTTGGACAGACACTGCCTCAGTCTATTTGTGCTGCTATAATGAAATACCATAGATGGAGTGGCTTATAAACACAGACATTCATTTCTCCCAGTTCTGAAGGCTGGAAATACTCCCATGTAGGTATAGGTTTGGTGTATGGTGAGGACCCACTTTCTGGTGCATAGACTGTGCTTTCTACCTGTAACTTTCCATGGTGACAAAGGATGTCTCTGTGGCCTCTTTTATAAGGGCACCTGTCATCACCTCATGAAGTCCCCACCTCTAAATACCATCACCTTGGGGATTAGGTTTCAACAGATGAGTTGGGGGTGTGTGCATTCAGATGATAATATTCACCAAACATGGCTAAAATGAAAAGGAGAAACTGTCAAATGTGTGCAAGTGGTTGGGACCCTCCCATCCTGTGGGAGGTAGATATATTTATCAATCCCTTTGAAAGTAGCCATTGAGGGTACATAGATGCACATCCTATGACTTAGCAATCATACTCCCAGGGAAATACCCATTAGAGTTGTGTGTATATATTCATCAAAAGATACTTACCAAAAGAATGTTCACAGCAGTGCTATTAGTAAGAGCCTAAAACAGGAAACTGCCAAAATATCCTCCAACAGTAGAATGGATAAATAAACAGTGCTACAGTCATAAAATGAGATGTTACTTAGCAATGCTAATAAATGAACTATTATTACATGTGAAAACATGAATGAACCTTGTACACATATATTTAGTAAAAGAAGCAATGTACAAAAGATTTTGTATTTTACAATTCCATTTCTATAAAATTCAAAAACAGGCAAAACTAACCTAATGGGTTTAAAGTCAAGATAGTTATCTTTACTTTCTACTGGGGGTTGGGGGGGAGTGAGGGACTGGGTAGCAGTGGGAAAGGTCACCAAGAGATTTCTGGATGCTGATAATGTTTTAGCCTTTTATGTAGGTGCTGGTTACATAGGCATATCCACTTTGTGAAAATACATAAATGTGTATACCTACAATTTGCACACTTCTGTGTATGCATGTTATATTTCAGTAAATGTTTGCCAAAAAAAATTATTGTTGTGGGGATTGAATAAGATAATAAATTAAAGAACTCAGTTCAGTGACTATTACGTGACAACCACCCATTAAAAGTTAGTTGTTAAATTTCACAGTATAGGGACCAGTGACCGTGATGAGCCAAAGTGGGACATTCTTAGCAGTAAAAAAAGTAAATCTTAAAAAACTGGATCACACCCAGGAGGATGGCTATCATCAATCAAAAACAAAAACAAACCAAAATACTAAAAAATAAGTCTTGGCAAGGATGTGGAGAAATTGGAAACATCATACAGTATGCATGGGAATGTAAAATGGTGCAGCCACTATGGAAAGTGGATGGCAGATCCTAAAGAATTCAACATGGAATAACAAATGACCCAGCAATTTCACTTCTGAGTATATACTCAAAAGATTTGAAAACAGGAAACTCGAACAGAAATGTGTACACCAAAATGCAAAGCAGCATTGTTCACGAGGGTCACCAAAAGCTGGAAACAACACAGATGTCCACCAGTGGATGAATGGATAAACACAATGTGGGATATACATACAATGGAATATTATTCAGCCTTGAAGAGGGAAGAAATTTTGACATATGTCACAGCCTGCATGAATCTTGAAGATCACTGTGCTAAGTGAGATAAGCAAGATACAAAAGAACAAATATTGCTTTTTTAAAAAAAATTTAACATTTATTTAATTTTGAGAGACAGAAAGAGACAGTGCAAGTGGGTGATGGGAAGAGACACACATGGAGACACTGAACCCAAAGCAGGCTCCAGACTCTGAGCTGCCAGCACAGAGCCCAATATGGGGCTTGAACACATGAACTGCGAGATTATGACCTGAGCCGAAGATGGATGCTTAACCGACTGAGCCACCCAGGCACCCCCAAAAGAACAAATGTTGTTGACACAATAATCCTTTCCCCACTGCTCTGAATATTATCTTTGTCGTAAATTAATAAATTAAGTGACCTATACATGTCAGTCTATTTCTAGACTATTCTTTTAGTCTATTTGTCTATCCTTGGGCCCTAACCATATCGTTTCAGATGCTATAGACTTACAATAAATCATGTTATATGGTAGTGTGATCCTTCTAGCTCTGTTCTTCTTTGACATTGTCTTGGCCATCCTGGCCCTTTTTATTGCCTTATATGTTTTAGACTCACAGTGCTTATCACCCTCCACTTTTTAAAAAATGCTGGGATTTTGTTTGGGATTACATTACATCTATTACTCGATTTGAGGAGAATAACCACCCTTTAAATTAGAAACTATTATTATTCCCATTGTAGAGATGAGAAAGCTGAAGTTTGGAGTGTCAGTAACTTGCTCGATGTCACATGGCCAGGATTTAAATCCAGCACTGTGCTCGTCTGTGCCTGACTTCAGAGCCTTCCCAATAACCATTCTTTCCAAGTAGACAAGTATTTCTACAATGTCTGTCACTACATGGACATTCAGCCTTGCGAATAGGCACAATGAGATTGTGCCATCTATGTTTGTATCTCCTTAGCTCCTAGGCAGTGCCCAGGACAAAACTGCTCAGGAAATACTCATTAAGTGATTTGTTAAATCAGTGAATGAATAAGAATCACTGCCTTCTGAGAACATAATTCTATGCTGACAGCTATATGTATTGCGCTTGCCCCTGAGATACAAACACTCAAAATAAACAGGCAAAACTACCTTCAACTAAAGCAACATTTTGTTTTGTTACATTTTAACTCCTAAGTGCCTAAGTCTTACCACAGTAAATCACATCCAGTGTAGAATTCTATCCCTGAAGGTGACATCCAAGGACACGTGTTGGTTGGGAACTCTCATCATCCTTAACATTCACCTAACTGCTTTGCTTTCCTGCAGACCTGTATCCTGCTTGTTCTCGTCCTGATCCAGCTGCCATAATGTTGCTGGATTGTGCACTAACAGCTACACAGCCATATGATCCCTGTTGCTGGGTGGAACGGTAGTTTGCTGGATTGCTACTGCTCTGCACCCACTTCTCTTCCTTGTTTCCTTTACTGGAAGTCTCTGCACCAAGTGTGGTCTGCTGGAGCCTACCCACCCCCAGGTGGGAAAGTGACCCGAGCTTGACCAATCTGATATTCCTTCCCTGGGTGCAGGGTCTTGAGCAGAGAGCAAATAAGCAGGGATTGGCTAATCGCTGCAGCACTGACCAGCCGGCTCCCCCAAGGGGATCCCTGTTGATGTTTCTGAACCCCCAGTCTTCTGTCAATTCTCTGAGCCCCTAGTAGCCTTCCAATAAATTTCTTTTCTGCTTAAGTTAGAGTAGCAACCAAAAGATTCCTAACTGATACAGAATCTAATACCAGAAGCAGAATGTTACAAGGCTAAGCAGTGAGATTCAGGTGAAGGAAAGAATTGATATGAAAATTAATAATTCTTTAAGTTATAGTAAACAGTGGGTTAACCTGTTGCCTAATAATCCTTGAGACTCATACTGTGTGCTTCCTGAGGCTTTAACATTAAAGGATATTGTAAGAAAATTTCAAATTTTGGAGTGTGCTAGTAACTTCTTCAGCAAGGTCTTCCAAGAATGATTAGCTTAAACTGATTAAACTAAACCCAATCCATCCAACAGTAAGAGAGGGGAGAAAATACAGATTTGCTAAAAGTTGCCCTTTTGCCAATAGTCTGGAGTTACAATCATCTGAGAGTCCAGGAAACTCTCAATTCCCAACCCACAAACCAAAGTTAGCAAAAGAAAGATACTTGGAAGAAAAAAGTTAGAAGAAGTTCCATAATGGGGACAGAGACACCAAGCAGGAGATAAGATTAAGGCCTGGGAGAGACTCCTCCCAGGCACCTCCTGTGAAGCCTCGAACAAAAAGTCAGCAAGACCCTTGGGAAGATGCGCAGGAAGCAGCCAGTGAGCAACACAACAGTAGTCAGTGCTCCACTGGGACTGCAGAGCCAGCCTGCCTGGGTTTGCATTGCTGCCCCACCACTTGAGAGCAGATTTTTCACTGCTCCATGACCAGTGTTTGCAAAGGAGGGATGATAATGGTTCTTGTCTCATAGGGTTGCCATGAGGATTCTACAAGGAAAGCCTTTAGAACAGTGCCAGCCCCAGAGTAAGCAATCAATAAATGTTGCTTCTAATATTTTGGTTGTTATTGTGAGGAAAGGGTAGTTCCATAGGTCATCCCCACCTAGCCTGATGTTCTACATTATTCTCAGGTAGAGGCCAAGACAGATACTAAAGGATGGCCAGAGCACCTGGGCCTATTGCCAGGCCACAGACAGTTCTAGTTCAAAGCCTATGGTGTGGTAAGATCCCTGACTCTTGTTACCATCCATGGCACTAGCCAGAACCAATAAACCAGGATCCCAGTCACTTTTTAAGGGCATCATTTTGCCAGAGGAACTGCAAGCCTGGTTCACAACGATCTACAATAGTGATTTCCAGGCTCCCAAACTCACAGCAGCAGGAAGAGAGCTGATAGAACAGTGCAGCTCCCAAAAGGGGCACCGTCCTTGATGCACATATCTATCACATGGTCTGTGAAGGTCAACACAGGAGGGACTTCCCCAAAGAGACAGCAGGGGTCACAGAGGGCAAAAGGCAAAGGAGAGGGTTTTGGAGGACAGCACTGGGGAGGACAGGTACTTGCTTTTGAGGAACGACATCCATGTGATTTCTAGCAGAGTATGACATGGTGACCATTGACAATTGTATCCTGTCTTTTCCTTTTCCAAATGAGATACCCTGTTCTCTCTCCATTACTGCTTACTGAATGTATTAAATTTACCACTGAGCCTCACTGGACCACATAGGACCACAGCAACTCTCTCCATAGGGATCATGAGTACATCATGAACCAGAGTACATCAAATTGTGGCTTGTCTCTTTTGGAAAAAGAGGTTGACTGTGTTCATATAGAGAGTGGGGATTTTTGGAGCTGTATTTATGGGAATACAGGTGGGTGTGGATATTGGGCAGTTAAAGGGGGTGGACTGTACTGTCTGGATGTTTGTGCAACTTGGCATTTGCTCACTCTTCTGATAAAGTTACCCCTCCAAATATGGTTTGGTTGGCATCATGATCCTGCCTCCAGATCTAGGGATGGTCCTTGATTCTCTTCAGCCAATCAGCATATCTGATCTCCAGGCTGTGGAAAGAGAGCCAGTGAAATTGGATACATAGGCTAAGTCTGGATAAAGAAGAGTCCCTCACTCCTCTCCCTCCGTCCCTCTTTAATGGAAATTGGGGGAAAGGCGCTTCCCTTCTCTGGATGGCTTCTAGTCAAGATGTGACATATGCAGTCACTGTGGGGACTGGGGAGGAGCTGGCTCTTGGTGATGTTGAATCTTGTCCTCACCTGAGTCCATCCTTTTCAATTATGTTTTCATCCTTTTCGATTATGTTCAATTGCAGTTTTAGCCAGTTTGAGTTAGGAGTTCTGTCACTTACAGCATAAGGGGTTCTAACAAGTACACTAACTAGCAGGATTGGTGCTTTTATCTTTTAATAACAAGAGCTCTTATTTGTCAAGGGCTTTATGGTTTATGAAGCATTTGCACAGACAGTTCTCTTGATCTTGTCACCTCTCCTGCATGACAGGCAGACCACGCCGTACATTATCTATCTCATCCTCCTTGTACTAGATGAGGAAACTGTGCTAGAAAGATCCTACTTTGCCCAAAGATGCCCAGCCAGTAATTAGAGGAGCTGGAGCTTGAACCCAGGTCTGGCTCCAGAAAAAAGTCTCATGCTGCATCTGGGTCGCTCGGAAGCCATCACGAAACACAGCAAGTCAAATGAGACAGACACGTACTCGCCCCACCTGACTTTTTCTTAGCCTCAGATTCTCGGTGGCAGTGCCTGGGTTTCAGATCCTGAACCCCAGCAACGGTTGCTTCTGTGGGAGGGGAAGTGACTCCGTTTGAGATATCTCTGGTGCAATCAAGCGGGAGGTCATTTTCCCTTGTGGTTTCATTGATTTTATGAGGAGGGAGTCTGTGATCTTAGTTGGAAATATTTATGCTTGAAGGAGAGAAATTTAGGGGACTCAGTTGTGTCTGTAGGCTGTCACTCCCAGGGACCTTCTTAATTTAGTGATTTCTCCCCTCCAGCCCCCTCTCTCTGTCTGTCTTCCATTGTGGGATTGAGCAGGCGATGTATTTATGAGACTGGAGCTCCAGAGCCCACGTGGAGGAGTAAATTACCAGTGAATGCACCTCCAGGATGGGGTGACCTCCCTCGCCCTGGCGGCACTTCAAAGCTTCCTGAAAATTCCCCAGGAATAGCCAGTCTCAGCAGTGCTCTGTGCAACCCTCTGATGACTCTGCCCAGACGTTCTCTGAGATGTGCAGACCCTCGTTTGCGTCCACACCCCTCTCTAGCAGTTAGCAATGCCCCTTGGCAGAAGGAGACACTGAGGGACAGGGAGGCCAAGTTTGTGAACTTATCAGGCTTGAGAGCTGAGCCCGTTTTCCAGATGTCTGTCTGGGATTTCACTGACCTGTGCTCCATACCTGAAGGGCCAGGACTGTGTCTTGTCTATCCTGGAATCCCTATCTGTAGCACAAATATGGCAACAGCGAGAACTCAGTACCTTTTTGCGGAAAGAGTGGACAATTTTGCTGTCCTGGTCTTTATGTCAAATTTGATTAAAGTCCAGTTTTAATTTCTAATTCATTTAGGCCACAGAGAACAAATAATTTAAGAGGCTCATAAACACTAGATAGTGTCCAACTTTCCTTGGTAATTTCTAGGCTACATTAGTAAAATTGCTCTGTAATTCACGAGGCCCTTGTACTGGTATTCTGCTGTTCATAGGCAACAACCCACGAGGCTGTCATAACTATGCCCATCTCAGAGACCAAGAAACTGACATACAGCGAGGTTGGGTAATTTGCCAAAGTCCCACAGTGGAGTGATAAAGACAGGACTCAAACCCAGATCTTTTCATCCTGAGTCCAGTATGCTACCCACCCAAGGGGTGTATTTTTGTCCCTGGCTCTAAGGGGCACTGGAGAAGCTACTGGAGAAGAAGGAAGGTAGAATCAAGGACAGGAAATCTCTGACTTTGCCAGAGGCGGTGGAGCAGGAAGACAAGAATTGTCTGTGCTTCCTCCATTTCCCGAGCCCTGTGTTCCATACATAACTGCTTCCAGGGGAAGACGGTCTCGCAAGTTGAAACTTCCAACCCCTTTCTTCTGCAGACCTCCTCAACAGCCCTGGCTAATGGGTACCATCAATTCACTACCCAGGAACGCTTGAAGCCCTGAGCTCATGTATTTAAAAAAAAAAGGATAACTTGTGGGGATGAGCACTGAGTGTTATGTGGAAACTAATTTGACAATAAACTATTTGTAAAAAAAAATAAATAAAAATAAATAAATAAAGCTCCAAACTCCAAACTCCAAAAAAAAAAAAAAGATAGAGGCTTACCAGATTTGACAACAGCCAAATTTGACAAACAGCCAAACGGAGGCTTACCAAATTTGACCAAAAAAAATGCCTGACATTATGCATAATAAATTGTAGAGCTGAATATAAACTCTCAATAATAAAAAACAAATTTTAATCAACCATGTTAAAGAAAGACCAAATTATCTTCATTTTCTGACCATAGAAAACATATATTTTTAAAGATTTTATTTTTAAGTAATCTCTACACCCAATGTGGGGTTCAAACTCATGACCCCAAGATCAAGAGTCACATGCTGTACTGACAGAGCCAGCCAGACGCCCCTGCCTTTGGAAAATATTGCAAAATCTTTGTTACGTTGACAAGTGACCAAAAAGTATGCAGTCAGAATGTAGGAAAGGCAGTATTTTAAAGAGGTATACCTAGGTGATTTTTTAAATTGTCATTTTTCTGAATTTTGTGACTTTGTGATATTCACCCACTTTAAAAGGTGGGGGGCTTGGGGGGGGTCATTTCTTAATGTTTTTAAGTTTCATTTTAAGTAGGCTCCATGCCCAACATGGGGCTTGAACTCATGACCCTGAGATCAAGAGTCACAACATGCTCTACCAATGGAGCCAGTCAGGGACTCCATTCTTATCATTTTTAATTCTAAATAAATGTTCATTTTGTGCCCAATTTATACTTGTAATTTTTCATTCTCCTTTCTTCAAAAGGACCCTGTCAAGTTGGAAAGGTGTCAGGCCCCATACAGTTGGAGTCTGTCCCTGCGTGGGTCATCTTATTTAGATTATAATAAAACTCCATCAAAGAATTACAATTCTTGGGGCGCCTGGGTGGCTTAGTCGGTTAAGCGTCCGACTTTCGCTTAGGTCATGATCTCGCGGTTTGTGGGTTCGAACCCCGCAGTGCTGACTGCCAGCTCAGAGCCTGGAGCCTGTTTCAGATTCAGTATCTTCCTCTCTCTCTGACCCTCCCCTGCTCACGTTGTCTCTCTCTCTCTCTCCTAGGGAAAAAAAAAAAAAGAATTACAATTCTTATTTTCATTTTACAGATGAAGAAACTAAGGTTTAGAGATGACCATTTGGCCCAGATCCCAGAAAATGGAAAGTAGCAAAGCCTGATTTCAAACTCAGATTTGACTCAAAGCCCATGTTCCTCCTATTGCATTACTACCAGAACCAGCCTTTGTGGAAATTCATTCCCAGGTCAGTCACTTAATGCCTTGGGAAACTGTGATTTTAAATTATATCCCCAAATCCTTTGATTCTTTTTCCTCCCTAATTCCCCTTCCCTGGAGCTCAGGCTGGACTTAGAATGGCTTGGAGGACTTAGAATATGGAGGAAATGATAGTGCATGACTGAGTCTTAAACAGCATTGTGGCTTCCTTCTTGCTTTTTTTCTCTTTGATCTTATAACAGGGGAAGCTAATCATGTCAGGGAGGCACTCAAGTAGCCTTACAGAGAGGTCCTCATGGTAAGAAACTGAGGCCTCCAGCCAACAGCCATGTGATGAGCCATCTTGGAAGCAGACCATCCCAGCTCTAGTCAAGCCTTCAGATGACTGCAGTCCAGCAATCTCATGAGAGACCCCAGCCCATGGGAGGAGCACTGTGGCCTCAGAAATCCAAATGCCCACAGTCCTGACTGGGCCCTCACATTCACCTACCAGGTGTGGAAACAGGTCGTGCTGCATCCTCTGTGACCGGAAACTCGACTTGCATGCAGTGAGCCGATTCCATGAGGTCTGCGGACACCACAAAAACAGCACAAGACCCTTGGTCTGAGGGAAAGGGACATCTATGGAGGCTCTGGGCAGCCACTCCATGTGTCCCAAAGGAACCCCCAGGCTTGGGCTGCTCCCTTGCATGGGGACACCCTCAGAGCTCTGTACACACAGATCTGACGGTGACTTGGAGATGCAGGAACTGCCCTGTGGGGTTTGTTGGGGGACCCAGAGCCTGATCCAAAGTGAGGGATGCTGTAGGAAGGATGCCAAGACAAGGGTTAGCAGACTTGTCAGGTGGCTGTATCTGAAATAGTCCTCTCTCTGCCACCCCCACCCCACAACCAGCCACCATTTCCTCCTTGTCAAATCAGACGTTCCCAGAGGGATGAATCTGCCTTTGCAGGATCTTCAGGGCCACACTGTCTAATAGTGAGTGGAGTGGGGGTCTCCCAGAGGGGAATCAGTTTCCCAGGAGGGAACTTTTGGTTTCAAACAAGTACATTTCCTGTGTCCATCCCCACCTCCCCAAAAAAATCTCCAAACAAACACTTTTTGAGCTAACAAGTCTACCTGATTTATCACTGGCATTCTCAGGATATGGGGTTTTCAATGTTAAAATGGTAATAGTCCTGGGCACATGGAAGAGTTGGTCACCTACTGGCATTTAAATAAGTGGGAAGTCAGATAGAAGCAGATATTTTAAAATAAAAAATTAATGTTGGGCCACCTGGGTGGCTCAGTTGGTTAAGCGTCTGACTTTGGCTCAGGTCATGATCTCATAGTTCATGGGTTCAAGCCTGGCATCGGGCTCTGCTCTGAATGGCTTAGAAGAAGGAGCCTGCTTTGGATTCTCTCTCCTTCTCTCTCTCTGCCCCTTCCCATCTCATGCTCTCTTTCTCTCTCAAAAATAAATCCTTATTATTTATTTGAAAAAATAATCCTTAAAAAATTAGTGATAATATTTATCACCCACCTTCAAAAGAATTTACAATAAGTAAAACCTTTTGTACTGAATTTCTTCAGGAAAGCCTAGAGAAAAGAGAGAAGAAGAGAGAAAGACAGAATCCTATTTCCCAGACTTATCCTCTTTGCCTTAAAGTTTAGTAGTATTAGCAGCACTGGCAAGTGAAAACTCACCTGAATTCAGAACTGTGCTTTTCTAGAAGGACAAGTAAGGTGAGAGGTAAGTTGTCCTGTGAATAAACATGCTTACAAGGGAGAAAGCTATTTCATTTAAAATGCTAGCAAAGGTCTTCAAGGGACATCTAATTTTTCACAGGCTTGCATTATTCTTGAATATGAATATCAGCCTCCAAAATCCATTGTGCAAGAAAAGCAAGTTTTTTTTTTAAGTGCTTAGCTTAATTTCTATTAGGAGTCTCCATTGTATCATGGTGGTGGGAATTCTATCTCAGTCAACTCAGGAGTCCTCAATTTTTCTTCAAGGTTGTGTCTGATTTCAGCATTGGGGAATATCTAAAGTCACACTGAGGTGCAGGACAAGGAGGGCCATCTGCTAATACTAAGAACAAATACTTATTGAACACCTGTGCTATGCCAGGTACTAAGCACTTTACACATCCTCTCTTTTGACCTTGGATCAGTACTGACCTGAACTATTTTTTTTAATATTTATTTACTCATTTTGAGGGGGGGGAGGGGCAGAGAAAGAATCCCAAGCAGGGTCTGCATCAGCACTGAGGCCAACTTGGGGCTCAATCTAATTAACTCATAAGATCATGACCTGAGCCGAAATCAAGAGTCAGATGCTTAACCAAATGAGCTACCCAGGCGCCCCTCATCTGTGTGATTTTTATCCCCATTTTGCACATGAAGCACAGAGAAGGGAAGAGTTTTACTCAGGTAGTAAGAGGCAGATCTGAGGTTTGAAACACAATGACCTGGCTCTGAAGGCAGCCTACCTACAGTCATTCATTCAACAAGTTTTGATCAATCACCTGACCCAGGCCCACAGGATGGAGCAGTGGCCTAAGTGGACAGACACTCTTGCTCTCAAGGAGTCCCTGTCTGGGCCGCTACGACCCACTGTCTCTTTGTAGCAGCTGTAAGACATCTACTTCTTATGCTGGTCCCTCAGGCAGCAATTTTTCTTGTTCCTATTCTAAAAGACTCTTCAGGCCCAGTGGCCCTCTTTTTACATCCACACTGCTGCGAAGGAGACAGACATTCACTGTGCTGTGGGCACTGTGCTGGCCAGAGTGGGACTTTGCAGGGCTCAGACCTCTTCTACTTCCAAGCTCTCACACCCAGGGCACTCTGGCTCTCTCGCCACATCAGTGCCCAGGGAACAACTCGGCGGGTCCATGTCAGGCACCCCCAGCATATACACCAGCTCTTCTTGCTCTGTAGTCAGACCCTACAACTTGTCGGACATCTAGCTCGAATAGGGAACAGGCTCTAGTTCTCCATTTCTCAGGGTGTCTAGGATGCCTCTTTCCACCACCACACTCGCTCCCACTTTCCCCTTTTCTGTGGGCCGTAAAACTGGCTCTAACTCACCTAATTTGTTCTATGTCCTGAGTTACTTCACAGACACAGATTTGGAGTTTCAAAACCCTACAGCTTTCTCTGTTCTCTGCAGAAAGTCCCATCCCTCCAACTGGCTGTGTGCGACTGATTACTAATGGCAGAGGGGTCAAACAAGGAATAACGGAACTATCAGGGAAACAAAAGCACCAGTTAATGTTGCACAACATCTGCCTAGCTTAATTTCTGCATCTCAGGCCCTGTAAATAGTTTGCATGCATTATTAGTGTTCACAAGAGCTCTGACATACACACCTCTTTGTGCCTCAGTTAACTTATTTGTAAAGTAGGAACAAAAATAGTACACACTTCTTGGATGGTTGGGAAGAGTGAAATGAGTTAAAAGGTTTCCAAGGACTCAGACCAATTTCTGGCAAAGAGTAAGTGCTGTGTAAAAGGTTGGCCATTATTTTTATTGTAATAATTTCTTGTCATGTTTGTCCTTCCCTTTACACGCATTTCAGGATGAAAACATGCTTTAAAACTTTGTGTCTGCAGGGTGCTCAGTAGGTTGCACGTCTGACTTTGGCTCAGGTCAAGATCTCACAGTCTATGAATTCCAGTCCCACATCGGGCTCTGTGCTGACAACTCAGGGCCTGTTCAGATTCTGCACCTCCCTCTCTCTTTGCCCCTCCCCTGCTCATGGTCTGTCCGTCTCTCTCTCTCTCAAAAAGGAATAAACATTAAAATAAATAAATCGGGGCACCTGATTGGCTCGGTCAGCTAGGCCTCCGACTTTGGCTCAGGTCATGATCTCGCGGTTCGTGGGTTTGTGCCCTGTGTCAGACTCTGTGCTGACAGCTAGCTCAGAGCCTGGAGCCTGTTTCAGATTCAGTATCTTCCTCTCTCTCTGACTCTCCCCTGCTGATGCTGTCTCTCTCTCTCTCTCTCAGAAATAAATAAAACATTAAAATTTTTTTTAAATAACTAAATCAATGTATAAAAGTAAAAGTTTGTGTCTGTATCCTGAGCACATGCCAGGCTCTGGCACGTATTCAGTATATGTTGAATTTTAATTGAATGAACAAAATGTTGCCTTTTGTTCTCTCTTAAAAGATCAGATTGGATGTGGTGAAGTCACTTGACTTCTCCCTGCCCTCTACCCTGGCCCATTACTTGTGGGAGAGTGTATTTCATAGAATGTCGGAGCTGGAAAAGACCTGGAGATCCTGTGGTCTAACCTCAGTTTACAGAGAAGGGGTTATGAGCCCCAGGAAGGAGAAGTGACATGCCTGTGGTCGCCCGGTTAGTAGCAAAAGAAGGATTTATAATCCAGCAGACAGGAGAAGTTTAATCACTTCTTTTGCATGGCCAGGTCAGGGTTCAAATCCCAGGCACACCGTTTGGAAGTTGTATGCCCTTGGATAAATTAAGCCTCACTTTCCTTGTTTTCTAATGGGGACTATAATACAGAATCTGCAAGAGTTGTGTGTGGAGGGGATGAACTGATGTGGTAATGTCTCTAGCACATCATACAATGCTTGTTCCCTCCCTGCCCCCCTCAGCCCCTGTTCTGATGATAGCAAACCAAAGAAGTAGAAGACAGGATCCTTATTCCAGGAGTCTATCATCAAAGGTATAACTGTATATCTTTCCAAGAATGAACAAGCTGGAGCAGAAAGGAGCCAAAAGAAACATCAGTGCAGGGGTGATAGTTAATAGAGGTTGTTTTCCGGAAGAGGCAATCCTAATTTTAAAGGAGAGAAAAAATGGGGCACCTGGGTGACTCTGTCGCTTAAGCATCCGACTTAAGCTCAGGTCATGATCTCGCGGTTCATGAGATGGAGCTCTGTGTCCATCTCTGTGCTGACAGCTGGGAACCTGGAGCCTGCTTCAGATTCTGTGTCTCCCTCTCTCTCTGCCCCTCCCCTGCTCACACTCTGTCTTTCTCTCTCAAAAATAAATACACATGAAAAAAAGATTTTAAAGAAAGCGAGAAATAAGACAGATTGCCAGAATGCAGCACAAAGGTTTTCCAAGGGGCTTTCCTGAGAGACCACCTGTATAAAGTAGACCTCCCTCAATCTCTCACCCTCCCGACACAGCTTTGTTTGCCCACGGCACTCACACTGCTGACTCACTCGTCTGTCTTTCTGTAATTGCGTTCCAACTGGAATATATGCTCCATGAGAACAGAGACTTCTTCCCTCTTGTGTTCAGCTTTCCTGTTCCTAGAACAATGTCTACCACATGACAAATGCTCAGAAAATACTTGTTGCATGAATAAGGAATGACAAATCACAAAGGTGGGAACTGAACAGTCTTGGGAAGAAAGGGATGATCTGACTGGTCTTGGGAAGAAAGGAAATGATCTAACTGGCAAGAGTCTGTTTAAAATATTGAGAAATACCATGGAAGGTAGTAAGGCACTCAGGGCTAAGATTCGATCACTTCCCGTGGCAGAAGGAAGGCCTGTGCTGTGGGGCTGGTGGAGTAGCTTTGCTCTCCAGAAGCCCCACATTCCTGACCTTTGGCCAGGCCCCCCTCTCTCTCATACCTGCTGGTGAGCCTAGAGAGATAACTTCCCCCCACCCAAGACTTCGGTTGCCTTTAGGTCAGCCCTTCACGCAGCGGTCATCTGCAGTCACCGCATTTGACTTTGTTGAGTGTTGGCCCAGCAAGAGCAAAGTGTTGGAAAGACGGACGCTTGGAATCCACAAAGAACGTAATTGAATCACCGAGCATCTTGTTTGTGTTGGGGGGGGGGGGGAGGTGAGATAAACTCTAAGAACCTTCACCCATAAAGTTGTCTGCTTTATTGAAAGCATGCTTCATAAAAACTCCCCAGTGACCAGGAATGTACCCTTCTATCGTGGGATGTGACTGAAAACATCTTGAAAACCTGAATTACCTCGGGTCGCCTAGTTTAGCTGGTGTACAGTAGGGGGCGCAGCTGCTACAACCGAGATTAGTTAAACATTGACTCCTTTATCCCCATCCTTTGCTCACTGTGTTTACAGCTCTGCACAGACACTTGGCCCTGGTTCCTCACACCGAATAGTTAACAGGTATGCCAGCAGAAGAACGTGGCTTAGCCAAACAGTTTGAAGGATAACATTTTCCTGGTTGGCATCATACTTGACTGTAACTAGTTTTTTTTTACAAAACCTTTCTCATCTTTATTAGTTTTCACCGTGTAAGACTAGCTTTCCTCCTGAAGAGCATATTTGTCCCCAGGATCAATGTTTGGTGTCCCGAGAATCCCTCTGTTAGAAGAAGACTGGGCTGTCTGAAATGAGGAAGCCCAAGTCCCGCCCACTGGCTTGAAGAAAATCTAGGCAACACTTCTGGAGCAAGCCCAGTCTTCCCAAGAATTGGCCTTATTAGGGCTGCAAGGGAAACTGTTTCTGGCTTCCCCTGGAAGTGACACACAGTCACTGCAGAAGAGAGCCATGCCCTGGAAATCCCAAATAGAGGGCCCATGAGAGTTTCCGAATGCCAGCTGTGGTAGGGATGTTCAACTGTTTGGGGACTGGGCAGCAGATGTGCATATCTAAGAGCACTGAGTTCAGAATAAGGAATGAACAAAGGGTACCCTCCTGACCTCCAACCCTTCACCCTCTCCTAGCAACAAGCCCCCAAGGCTGTCTCAGCATCTCCATCCACATCCTGCTTGGATGGCCTTAGGATGCCCAAGTCACCACATGAGTCAGGAAAGGAGACATGCAGATACTTTGCTCTTTTCTGGAGTCTTGGGCCTATACTGTTCTCGACAAGCTTGCTTCTACTTCGCTTAGCAAAGGAGAGCTGCAAACTCCCACGAAGTTCGGGAGCTCCTCACGTCTTAAGGACTTTGAGACCCCACATCCAGGCCACCTTAGTATCTCAGCAAAGGAAGCAGCCAGGAGGTCCCTTCTGGCTTCTCATCCCCTTCTCCCTCCCTCCACACGACTGCAGTGGATGGAGGTGCCAGAGAGAGGCTGGGAAACAAAGGTGGCTTTCACCCAGAGCCTGCTGAAAAGGGACAGCCGAGGTGGGGTCTGCAGCCCTGAAGCAGGGTGCCGTCCTGTGACTCTGAGCTCAAAAATGTGTGAAATTTCTTTTTGCTGGGTATTCTACATCAAGCGGAACCTGTTCTCAGAGAAACATTCCATTTCACAGACCCTAATGGCTTTCCTCTGTGCTGATGCATTAATGAGGCTCTGGCTCGTTCTAATCAGAAGGAAGCCATGCAGATAATTGCCTGAATTTTTAATTCAGGGTTATGATAGGGGAATCAAAGTCACACTGCAGTTGCTGAGGCTGCCTCTAGTTCCAGGCCATTGACTTTTGCAATTTTCTTTGATTCCCCCCCCCCCGTCTCTTTCCCCCCACCCCCACTTCTCTCTTTCTCTGTCTCTCTCTGTCTTTCTCTCTCTCTGAGTCTTGGTGGAGACTGACAGTTTCGGGGTGGGGCAGGGTGGAGGAATAGGGACAGCCCTTGGGGTCTCCTATACATTCTCTCTTCCTCCTCCTTCTCTTGTTAAATCCCCACCCCCACCCCAGGAAAGAGTGGATGCTGCCTGCACCTGTCCCCCCAGGGCTGGTTCTGGGAGAGTGCTCTGCAACTAGCCTCCCCACTCAGGGTCTCCATGCCCATAAGCAAAGACAGGAAATTTGCCCCAGGAAAGACTCTCCCTTGGCAATTTACTTCTCATTTCATTTCGGTTCTTTGGGGGCAGGGGAGAAATGGAAAGGTGAAAGGGAAAGAAATCAGGTGACCAGAGCAGCACAGTGTCTTCAAGTTCCCTGCAAAAGTGATATGCACCAGATGGGTGCTGGGACAAAGGACAGGTGAGAAGCTGGAGGAATTCAAGCCTGGCATCTTTCCTAAATTCACTTATCTCCCCACCTAACCATTACAGAGTGCCAGAATTTCAAATTTACGCAACTCTGAGAACTTACAGGTGGTGGAAAGAGGTGAATTCAAACTGGTTATATTCTAAGCCACCAACCAGCACATGAGCAAGAACCCAGAGGCTTGCACAGAGGGAGGCCCACTGACATTGGCCAGTTTTCCCAGTCTCCTGGACCTTGGAGAGATAGAGAGTTTGCCAGGGCGAGAGCCAGCCTTGCTGGCTCAACTCCAGCCAGGCAAGCTAGCTTTTCCAGGAGAGCCACTTCCTGTAAGCGAAGGCCCTTCTTCCAGCACCTCTGGTGCTGTCAGTAGCAACACTGTGGGCACATGTTTCCACTTTAAGCCAGTAATAGCAGAGTGACTCTTCCCCTTCCAGACTGGGCAGCTGAGTCTCTGGGCACCAGTCACGTGGCCTCTTAAGAGCAGAATTTATTTCCACATCTCTGATTTTCTGTAGAGGAAAAAGAGGAGATATTTGTGCCATGACTGAGCATCTTCTAGGCACAAAAGACGTTATGTCATCATTCCTTTTAATCCTGCCAAGTGCCTTGTGAAGTGATGGCTGCCTCTCCTTTACAGATCAGGAAAATCAGGTTCACTGCAAATAAACAGAACTTGTGCCCCCATCTGCACCTCACCTTCCAGTGCAAGCTTTCTTCTGTAGAATCCCAAAGTCTCTTCACAGTTGCATTCTCAGGGCTTGATGATGCTATTGCTAATGCTGTCTTTCCAGCTGCTGGCTGCAGCTTCCAGAAATTATAAGGAGCAGTTGCCTTTTTTATGCTGGTGGAATTTGCCCTCCATGGGGCTTTGGTTTCCTTAATAAAATCTCGCCTCATGCTTGAATAGCACCTCTTTCCCAAGAATGCCAAATCAACCATAAATGTGCTCCGCAGTCATCCAAAGACTAAGAGATGAAGGAAAGAAGACTAAACTCCTTAAAAACATTCCATCTCTTTCCGACCAGTGGACCTCATCTTGGCTCTGTGATATTTTCAGATACCACAGAGTATCTCAAAGGATGCTTGTGAACTTCTGTTGAACTTTTAATGCAAAATCACCCTCCATTTCCTTTTACTAATTTTTTTTACATGTTTATTTTGAGAGAGAGAGAGAGAGAGAGACAGAGCACGAGCGGGGGAAGGGCAGAGAAAGATGGAGACACAGAATCTGAAGCAGTTTCCAGGCTCTGAGCTGTCAGCACAGAGCCCGACACTGGTCTTGAACCCACGCACTGTGAGATCATGACCTGAGCTGAAGTCAGACACTTTATTTTTTTTTAAATATTTTTATTTATTTCTAGGAGAGAGAGAGAGAGACAGCATGAGCAAGGGAGGGTCAGAGAGAGAGGGAGACACAGACTCTGAAACAGGCTCCAGGCTCTGTGCTGGCAGTCAGCACAGAGCCCGACACGGGGCTGGAACCCACGAACCGCGAGATCATGACCTAAGCGAAAGTCGGACGCTCAACCGACTAAGCCACCCAGGCGCCCCTGAAGTCAGACACTTTAACCGACTGAGCCACCCAGGCGCCCCTCCATGTCTTTGAATTAAATGAACGCACAGACAAAAAAGATACGTGCTTTGGAACACCTTTACACAGAGTTAGACTCATGTAACTAGTAAGGAAACATTTAATGAGCACCTACTATATGCCAGGCTGTGCCAGACACTGAGGTTACAGATGAAAGGTTGAATCCTGCCCTCCTGGAGGTCACCATTTACAGAGATAGATGAATGAGTAAAGACTTTCCATGCTGGCAGGGGCTGTGGCAGAGGGCATTACAGTACCCTATGAACACTAAAGAATCCTGAAATCAAGCCAACAAGATGATGGCTAACCTCCCACGGAATTGAGAGAAACAACACAAGTCCTTATTCATGAGCCCAGAGTGTAGACATTCAGAGACATTCTAAACTTTGGTCTCTTCCTTCTCAAGAACCGCTCATGGCTCCCTGGAGACCCCGGCTGCTCCCCACCCCACCCAGGTCTTCTGCATTCCAGCTCCAGCCTTGTGAACCTGGAGTTAATGATTAAAATGAGCATCGGTGCCATGGCTTCCTTGGGGTAAACTGGGCTGCTCAGCCCTGGAAGCTAAGTCCCTGGCTCTGCTCCAGCCCAGGATAGGCCAAAGACAGATCTAGTCCCCACACCCAGATGCAGCTTTTTCAGAGTTGGCTGGCATCTCAACAACATGTAGTCACCAAGCCTCCTGCTATAGACTTAATGTACTGTGGTATAGTAGAAAGGCGGGTGGCAAAGGAGATGGAGGGTCTTGGGTACAAACCCTGGGTCTGTTACTAATCAGCTGAGTGACCTTGAAACAGTCTCCTTACCCTTCCTGGGTACAACAGAAGAACTTTGGACCAGAATGTGCCATGTTCTCTCCCACCTTCGTGCCTTTGCACACATTGTTACTTTTGTCTGGTACACCCTTCCTGTCCCCTTTGCCTTCTTACTCATCCTTCGGGATGCAGCTGAAGGAAGGGTCACTATCCTCAGGAAGCCTTCCTCAACCCTCCCCCCATAGGCTTAGTCAGGTGCCCCTCTCTTTGGTTCCCTCTGTCATGACAGTTGGCCTATGATTATTGCTTTGTTCCTCCCCCAAGTAGACCATGAACTTCTTGAAGACAGAAGCTGTAGTTTATCTATTTTTGTATCCCCCACCCATAGCACATTGCCTGGCGTTAAGTGTGTGTGTTCAGAAATTTCAATTTTCATCCAGTTAGTCATTGTGATTATGGGTATTTATGAACTTATTTCTACCATTTTGCTTTGTGTTTTCTTTTTACTTTACTTTTTTTCTTCTCTATCTTCCCCTCCCCCCTTTTTTGCATTCTACCAAATTGATTGTATTTTATTTTTTTTCAGAGGTTTTATATTTTATTTCCCTTCTTTTAGTGGGAACTCTTAACATTTTAACATAAACTCTTGTCCTAATAACTATAAAGTTAATAATACCTCTGATGTCTTTCCCCAACATATAAAAACCTTAGAACACTTTAACTTGTCCTTTTCCATCCCTATTGTTTCTTAGTACTTTAGTTTCATTTATTTGTAGAACCACTAAAATTACTTAAAAAATTTTTAAGGGCACCTGGGTGGCTCAGTTGGTTAAGTGGCTGACTCTTAGTTTCAGCTCAGGTCATGATTTCACAGTTTGTGAGTTCAAGCCCTGAGTCAGGCTCTGTGGTGACAGTGCAGAGCTTGCTTGGGATCCTCTCCCTCTCTCTCTGCTCCTCCCTTCCCCATCCCCTCAAAATAAATAAATAAACTTTAAAAAGTTTAAAAAATTTTATAGCCAGTGATTATTGAGATATAGCAGTATGATTGTATATATATATATACACATATATATATATTAAATTAATGTAATTTAACTTATCCCATCTTGTTTCTTGCAATGCCACTCCTTCCATCTGGACTCAATTCTCTTTTTTAAAAATTTATTTTTATTTTTAAGAGAGAGAGAAAACACAAGCAGGGGAGAGATAGAGAGAGAGGGAGGAGAGGATCAGCGCTGAGAGTGGAGAGCCCAATGTGGGACTTGAACTCAAAAAATGTGAGATCATGACCTGAGCACAAGTTGAATGCTTAATCAGCTGAGCCACCCAGGTGCCCCTCAGTTTTCTTCTTCTTGAAGTGCATTCGTTAGTAGCCCACTCAGTGAAGGTCTGTGACAGGTAAACTCTGTCTTTGCCTGAAAATACCATTATTTTGCCATCCCTCCTGAATAGCACGTTAGCTGAGTCAGGTGTATTTCTACACTGATGGTTATTCTTCCTTTGCACTTTGAAGATTATTTCCACTGTGTTCTGGCACGCTTGGTTGAAGATGAAAGGTCTTGTTTCATTTTATCATTCCTGAATAGGAATGGTATTTATCTACAGTAGCTTCTAATGTGTGTGTGTTGTGTGTGTGTGTGTGTTGTTCTATTTCGGTCTGTATTATGTCTGCAGCTTCAGTATGCTAATGTGTTTGAGGGTACAACTGTTTGGTTTATCTTGCATGGGACTCGGTATACTTCTTTAAACTGAGCATTCATACCTCTTTTCAATTTTGGAAGCCAGGATCTCTTTAAATATTGCCATTTCTATATTTACTCTAGATACTGTTTTAGAATCTCTATTAAAAGTATATCAGGGGGTGCCTGGGTGGCTCAGTGGTTAAGCATCTGACTTTCAGCTAAGGTCATGATCTCATGGTTTGTGAGGTTGAGCCCCACGTTGGGTACTGTGCTGACAGCTCAGGGCCTGGAGCCTGCTTCGGATTCTGTGTCTCCCTCTCTCTCTACCCCTCCCAGATTTGCACTCTGTCTCTCTCTCTCTCTCTCTCAAAAAAAATAAACATTTTTAAAAAATATTTTTATTTATTTCTAGGAGAGAGAGAGAGAGAGACAGCATGACAGGGGAGGGTCAGAGAGAGAGGGAGTCACAGACTGAAACAGGCTCCAGGCTCTGAGCTGGCAGTCAGCACAGAGCCCGACGCGGGGCTTGAACCCACGAACCGTGAGATCATGACCTAAGGGAAAGTCGGACGCTTAACCGACTAAGCCACCCAGGCGCCCCAATACATAAACATTTTTAAAAAGTATATCAGACCTTTATTTCCATTCTTAAAATTTTTTTTAATGTTTTATTTATTTTTGATAGAGAGATTGAGACAGCGTGAGCAGGGGAGGGTCAGAGAGAGAGGGAGTCACAGAATCCGAAGACAGGCTCCAGACAGCACAGAACCCAACACGGATCTCGAACCCTCAAATCATGAGATCTTGACCTCAGCTGAAGTTGGACGTTTAACCAACTGAGCCACCCAGGTGCCCCAGACCTTTCGATTCTTTATTTCATGTCTCCTAACCTCCTTCCATTATATGTGTATCTCTACTTATCCATGTTTCATTTGGGTGACTTCTTTAGATCCATACTTCATATCACCAATTCTCTCTATTTGTAGCTATTCTATATCTAGCCCACCTCTTAAGTTTTAGGCATCTCCATATTTTTCATTTTGGAAAATTCTCCTTTTTTGGGTCAACATATTCATTTTCAGTGTCCCCTTCCCTCATTTTAAAAAATTTTTAATGTTTTATTTATTTCTTAGAGAGAGAGTGACAGTGCAAGCAGGGGAGGGACAGGGAGAGGGAGACACAGAATCTGAAGACAGGCTCCAGGCTCTGAGCTAGCTGTCAGCACGGAGCCCGTCATGGGGCTTGAACCCATGAACCATGAGATCATGGCCTGAGTCGAAGTCGGATGCTTATCCGACTGAGCCACCCAGCCATGCCTCAGTATCCCATTCTCAACCCTTTACTTCTGTAAGTATTTTATTTATTTATTTATTTTAATAGTTTATTGTCAAGTTGGTTTCCATATAACACCTAGTGCTCATCCCCACAAGTGCCCTCCACCATTCCATCACCCCCCTTCCCCTTCCCCCATCCCATCAGCACTCAGTTTGTTCTCAGCATTCAAGAGTCTCTCATGGTTTGCCTCCCACCCTCTCCCCAACTATTTTTCCCCTTCTTCTCTCCCATGGTCCTCTGTTACGTTCCTCCTAATCCACCTATATGTGCAAACATATGGTATCTGTCCTTCTCTGCTTGACTTATTTCACTCAGCATAACACCCTCAAGGTCCATCCATGCAAATGGCCAGATTTCATTCTTTCTCATTGCCATGTAGTATTACATCGTATAGATAAACCATATCTTCTTGATCCATTCATCAGTTGATGGACATTTAGGCTTTTTCCATGTTTTGGCTATTGTTGAGAGTGCTGCTATGAACATGGGGGTACATATGCTCCTATGCATCAGCACTCCTGTATCCCTTGGGTAAATTACTAGCAGTGCTATTTCTGGGTCATAGGGGAGTTCTATTGTCAATTTTTTGAGGAGGCTCCACACTGTTTTCCAGAGGGGTTACATCAGTTTGCATTCCCACCAACAGTGTCAGAGGGTGCCTGTTTCTCCATGTCCTCGCTAGTATCTGTAGTCTCCTGATTTGTTCATTTTAGCCACTCTGACCGGCTTGTGGTGGTATCTCAGTGCGGTTTTGATTTATATTTCCCTGATGATGAGGGACTCTGAGCATCCTTTCATGTGTCTGTTGGTCATCTGGATGTCCTCTTTGGAGAAGTGTCTGTTCATGTCGTCTGCCCATTTCTTCACCAGATTATTTGTTTCTTGGGTGTAGAGTTTGGTGAGTTCCTTATAGATTTTGGATACTAGTCCTTTATCTGATATGTCATTTGCAACTATCTTTTCCCATTCCATCGATTGCCTATTAGTTTTATGGATTGTTTCCTTTGCCACGTAGAGCTTTTTATGCTGGTGAGGTTGCAGTAGTTCATTTTTGCTCTTGATTCCCTTGCCTTTGGGGATGTGTCAAGAAATTGCTGCAGTTGAGGTCAATGGGGTTGTTTCCTGATTTCTCCTCTAGGGTTTTGATGGTTTCCTGTCTTACATTCAGGTCCTTCATCCATTTTGAGTTTATTTTTGTGTATGGTGTGAGAAAATGATCTAGTTTCATTCTTCTGCATGTCCAGTTCTCCCAGCACCATCTGTTAAAGAGACTGTCTTTTTTCCATTGGATACTCTTTCCTGCTTTGTCAAAGATTGGTTAGCCATACATTTGTGGGTCCAATTCTGAGTTCCTTATTCTATCCCTTTGGTCTATATGTCTGTTTTTGTGCCAATACCATACTGTCTTGATGATTACAGCTTTGTAGTAGAGATAAAAGTCTGGGAAGGTAATGCCTCCCGTTTTGGTTTTCTTCTTCAATATTACTTGGCTAATATTGAAGGGGTCTTTTGTGGTTCCATACAAATTTTAAGATAGTTTGTTCTGGTTTTGAGAAGAATGCTGGTGCCATTCTGATTGGGATTGCATTGCATGTGTAGATTATTTTGGGTAGTAATGACATTTTAACTATATTTATTCTTCTGATTCATGAGCATGGAATGTTTTTCCATTTCTTTGTGTCCATCTCTTCAATTTACTTCATAAGTTTTCTATAGTTTTCATCATACAGATCTTTTATATCTCTGGTTATGTTTATTCCTAGGTATTTTATGTGTTTTTTGTGCAATTGTGAATGGGATCAGTTTCTTGATTTCTCTTTCTGTTGTTTCATTATTGGTGTATAAAAATGCAACTGATTTCTGTATGTTGATTTTGTACCCTGCATTCTTGGATCAGTTCTAGTAGGCTTCTGGTGGAGTCTGTCGGGTTTTCGATGTAGAGTATCATGTTGTCCATGAAAAGTGAAAGTTTGACTTCTTCTTTGCCAATTCTGATGCCTTTTATTTCCTTTTGTTGTCTGATTGATGATGTTAAGACTTCCAGCATTATGTTAAACAACAGTGGTGAGAATGGACATCCCTGTCGTGTTCCTGATTTCACAGGGAAAGCTCTCAGTTTTTTCCCATTGAGAATGATGTTAGCTGAAGGCTTCTCATAGATGGCTTTTATGATGTGTAAGTAAGTTCCTTCTATCCCGACTTTCTCTTGGGTCTTTATTAAGAAGGGATGCTTTATTTTGTCAAATGCTTTTTCTGCATCTATCGATAGGACCCTTTTTTTTTGTTAATGTGATGTATCACATTGATTGATATCTGAATATTGAACCAGCCCTGTAACCGAGTAATGAATCCCACTTGGTCATGGTGGATAATTCTTTTTATGTGCTGTTGAATTTTATTTGCAAGTTTCTTGTTGAGGATTTTTGCATCCATATTCATCAAGGTTATTGGCCTGTAGTTCTCTTTTTCTGCTGAGTCTGTCTGGCTAGGAAATTAAAGTGATGCTGGCTTCATAAAATGAGTCCGGAAGTTTTCCTTCAATTTCTATTTTTTGGAATAGCTTGAGAAGAATGGGTATTAATTCTGTTTTGAATATCTGGTAGAATTCCCCAGGGAAGCCATCTGGCCCAGGGCTCTTATTTGTTGGGAGATTTTTGATCACTGATTCAATTTCTTCACTACTTATGGGTCTGTTCAGATTTTCTATCTCTTCCTGTATGAATTTTGGTAGTGAGTGTGTGTTTAGGAATTTGTTCATTTCTTCTAAGTTGTCCAACTTGTTGGCATATAATTTTTCATAGTATTTGCTCATAATTGCTTGTATTTCTGAGGGGTTGGTTGTAATCAGTCCATTTTCATTCATGATTTTGTCTATTTGAGTGCTCTCTCTTTTCTTTTTGAGAAGCCTGGCTAGAGGTTTGTCAATTTTGTTTATTTTTTCAAAAAACCAACTCTTGGTTTCATGGATCTGTTCCATTGTTTTTTTGGATTCTATATTGTTATTTCTGCCCTGGTTTTTATTATTTCTCTTCTTCTACTGGTTTTGGGGTGCTCTTGTTGGTCTCCTTCTAGTTCTTTTAGGTGCACTGTTAGATTTTGCACTTGCGCTTTTTCTAATTTCTTGAAATAGACCTGGAGTACAATGTACTTTCCTCTTAGGACTGCCTTTGCTGCATCCCATAGAGTTTGGATTGTTGTCTTTTCATTTTCATTTGTTTCCATATATATTTTAAATTTCTTCTCTAATTGCCTGATTGGCCCATTCGTTCTTTAGTAGGGTGTTCTTTAACCTCCATGTTTTTGGAGGTTTTCCAGACTTCTTCCTGGGATTGATTTCAAGTTTCACAGCATTGTGATCTGAAAGTGTGCATGGTATGATCTCTTTTATATTCTTTTATATTTATTGAGGGCTGCTTTATGTCTCAGTATGTGATCTATCTTGGAGAATGTGCCATGCGCACTTGAGAAGAAAGTGAATTCCATGGCTTCAGGATGTAGAGTTCTAAATATATTTGTCAATTCCATCTTGTCCAATGTGTCATTCAAGTCTATTGTTTCTTTAGTGTTTTTCTGTCTAGTTGATCTATCCATTGCTGTAAGTGGAGTATTAAAGTCCCCTGCTATTAGCACATTCTTATCCGTAAGATTATTTGTTTGTGATTAATTGTTTTATGTATTTAGGTGCTTCCGTATTCAGTGTGTAGACATTTATAATTGTTAGCTCTTCTTGAAGGATGGACCCTATAATTATTATATAATGCCCTTCTTCATCACTTATTACTGCCTTTACTTTAAAGTCCAGTTTGTCTGATATTAAGTATAGCTACTCCAGCTTTCTTTTGACTTCCAGTATCATGATATATATTTCTCCATCCCCTTACTTTCAATCTGAAGGTGCCCTCAGGTATAAAATGAGTTTCTTGTAGACAACAAATTTGGTTTTTCTAATCCATTCTGCTACCCTATGTCTTTTGATTGTGGCATTCAGCCCATTTACATTCAGTGTTATTATTGAAAAATATGGGTTTAGAGTCATTGTGTCCTTTGTAGGATTCATGCTTGTGGTGGTGTCTCTGGTACCTTACATTCCTTGCAACATTTCCCTCATAGAGTCTCCCTCAGAATTTCTTGTAGGTCTGGTTTAGTAGTGATGAATTCTTTCCATTTTTGTTTATTTGGAAAGACTTTTATCTCTCCTTCTATTTTGAATGACAGGCTTGCTGGATAGAAGATTCTTGGCTGCATATTTTTTCTGTTCATCACATTGAAGATTTCCTGCCATTCCTTTCTGGCCTGCCAAGTTTCAATAGATAGGTCTGTCACCACTCTGATAGGTTTCCCTTTGTATGTTAGGGTCCTTTTATCCCTAGCTGCTTTCAGAATTCTCTCTTTGTCCTTATATTTTGCCAGTTTCACTATGATATGTCATGCAGAAGATCGATTCAAGTTATGTCTGAGGGGAGTTTTCTGTGCCTCTTGGATTTCAATGTCTGTTTCCCTCCCCAGATTAGGGAAGTTCTCTGCTATAATTTGTTCAAGGACTCCTTCAGCGCCTTTCCATCTCTCTTCCTCTTCTGGAATTCCTATGATATGGATATTGTTCCATTTGATTGTATTGCTGAGCTCTCGAACTCTCCTTTCATGTTTCTGGATCAGTTTATCTCTCTTTTTCTCAGCTTCCTCTTTTTCTATAATTGTGTCTTCTAAATTCACCTATTCTCCTTTCTGCCTCTTCAATCCGTGCATTAGACACCTCCATTTTATTATGTATCTCATTAATAGCATTTTTTGATTCATCACAACTATTTTTAAACTCCATAGTTTTTGTAGCAATAGTTTCTCTGATGTCTTCCGTGCTTTTTTCAAGCCCAGCGATTAATTTTATGACTATTGTTCTAAATTCTTGTTCAATTATGTTGCTTATATCTGTTTTGAGCAGTTCTTTAGCTGTCAATTCTTCCTGGAAATTCTTTGGAGAAGAGTTCTTCCATTTCATCATTTTGGTTAGCTTTCTATCTCTTGTTAGTTTTAAAAGCTTGTTATGTACTCTACACCTGCAAGTACTGCTGTATTAAAGAAGGCTCTTTGACTGCCCAGGGCCTGTCCATTCAGAAAGTGTTTTTTGAATGGTGTCTCTTGGTCTCTCTTGTTGAGACTTTGGTTATTTTATTTCTCTACTTTTAGTGGTATTTGGGACTCTCCACCATGTGTACTTTGGCTTGTTTCTTGAGGTAGCCTCTTTTGGGTCCAATCTCCCTGTGCTGCAGGTGTAACCAAGGTGGGCCCTGCTCTATATCCCAAGCCAGGCCTCGTCTCCAGATCTTAGTCTGCGTGCCCCATTGATATCGCCTGAAATATAAGCCTGCAAGCTGAGTCTCTTTGAGCAGTTTCAAGCCTCTTGCCTCCCCACTGGGAATCAAGCCGAGCCAGAAGCACAGTGGTGGGACTTCAGGCACCACCGCTTCCCCTCCAAGTCGAGCAGGCAAACAAGGAGCAGTTTCTCTCGGGGTTGCCCGGGACCAGTGAGTCCTGCTCAGGGTCAGCTGGACAGCAGAAAACCAGATCCCTCCGTGTCCTGAGCGGAGGTTTTTCTCTTCTCCAGTGACAGGGACAGTGTATTGAGCAGTTTCAGCCGCTCTTTCTTTCCCCCTAGACTCACCATGGCTCCTTGCAAAGGGGGCTCCTTCCCCTCCCTCCGTGTCTCCGGACCCAGCCCGTTTTTATCTTCCCCAGTTTGCACTCATGCTATAAGGTTTTCTCAGTGGACTCTGTCTCCTTCTTCTCCCAAACTCCTGGATTCTGTAAGAGTTCCTATGGCTTCAGGCCTTCTCCATTTGAGAGATGGGGGCGAGTGAAATGTACAGAGCTCTCTACTTCTCTGCCATCTTGTCTCCCTCCCCACAACTTCTGTAAGTATTTTAAACACAGATATTTTATAATCTTTTTTAGAATGTCTTATTATCGGCAATTTTGTGGGTACTGATGCTCCTGCTTATTGTTTCTGTTAACTCTCCTTTGTGGTACTTCATTTCTTAGTGTAGTTTTTTAACTTTCATCCTAGGCTCATCTTTAGAAGGGAGTGTTTTGTGCAGTTTGTTTTTTTCTTTTCTTTCTTTCTTTCTTTCTTTTTTTTTTTTAAGGGGGAGAGTGAGAGAGAGGGCATGGGGGAGAAGAAGAGAGAGAATCTTAAGCTGGCTCCATGTCCAGTGCAGAGCTCATCTGGGGTTCAATCTCACAACTGCGAGATCATGACCTGAGCCCAAATCAAGAGTTAGATGCTTAACCAACTGAGCCACCCAGGTGACCTTTGTGCATTTTCATATATGCTTCTTTTAGGGTGCTGGTGATTTGGCTAGTATAAAGTGGTTCTTACACTTCCTCACCTGGGTATTATAAATTCAGACTCCACACTGACATATGACACAGGTTTTGGCTTATAATTTCTCATGGATCTATTCTCCCACCTGTAGTCCCAGGTGAGTGTTAAGGCTCCTTGTAAATTTCCTAGGTGGGGAGCAATTTTCTGGTTCCCATTTATAAATAAGGGAACTCTTAGAATCCACCCCACTTCCTCACTTCTCCCTGTCCTTAGAGTTTGTCTTCTGTGCCTTCATTTAGTATTGAATCGTAGCCTCAAGCACCTAGCACCTATCTCTCAATGTGAGACCCCTGTCAGCCATCAGGGTCTCAGGTACTTACTTACCACTCTAGCTTTGAATTCTTCTCTTTATTTCTTTCTTACAAACTCAACAATGTATTTGAAAAAAAATTTTTTTTTTGTTCTACTTAATCCAGATTGTCTATGAATTTTTGGAGGAACAAACCCATGTCAGTCAGTCTGTCGCATTAAGCAGAAGTCTCCAGAAATTTCTTTAGGTGAATGAATGAATGAATGAATGATATCCAAGGTTCTTTCAGGTCTAAAGTTTATAATTTTCGGTGTACTCAGAGGAGAAGCTTAACATCAGAAACAGAATTCCACGTTCTTTATTCATCTTCCTGTATCTCTCTTTCTGTGGAAGTAGACAAAGGGTCCCTTGACTCCAGTGAACACATGTTTTAGCACATAAACTAAGGTTTGTTCCCAGTTACATTTGGTGACAATGGACAGAAAATATGCCTAGCTTTTTTATTTTTCAAAATGGAAGCAATTCTATTGACCCAATTTGTGGAGTATTAGAAGACCTAAAGGACCATTTTAAAGAGCTTTTCAAATAAAAATTCTGTGTATCGTAATTCATTTTCAACAAGGCTAACATTCAAATGTCAAGGAACCTCCCTGATAAGTTCTTCTCAAGCATTAGACATGCCCAAGTCTAGGGGCACCTGACTGGCTTATTTGATAACGCATCTGACTCTTGATTTTGGGGTCATGAGTTCAGGCCCCACACTGAATATAGAGATTACTTAAACAAAAAAAAAAAAAAAAAAAAGGATACAGAAATACCCAAGTCTAATTGGAGGGAGACTGAGACATGGTCCTCAGGAAATTCCCATTCATGCCTGAGCAACTGAAGGAAATGCTTTCTAGAAACTGCCTGTCTAGAATGCAAACAGGATAATAATTTCTTACATTACAAGATTTTTTGCAAACTCTCTGAGAGAAGGCTATGTTCTTCCATCCCCAACAAATACTTGCCTTGCCCATGAAAATCATCACTGTTTGCTTCAATGCTACAAGTGTTTATGAGCTCTTGCTCAGGCCCCCACAGTGTGCCACACCTGGGGACACAGAGATGAATGTTATGAGTCCCCTGCCCTCCTAGTCCTAACAGTCTGGGTGATATTGTGCATGGATGGGAAATAAGAGCTTTTCTGTAATTTTTAAAATTTGTTTCATTTTTTAGTTTTCTTTTCATCATTCACCTACTTAGACTCTCTAACAGTCCTCCTCAACGATTTCCCTTCCTTGTGAACAGTGGCAGCCCTGCAGCTTCTGTAGACCTTATTTCACAGTCACTTGTAGAGTGTGGGGGTATCTCAACTGGCCCCTGAATATGAAATTTATTTGTCCTTGGAGCCATAAAAGGGCAGGATTTCAGAATAAGCTAGCAGGAGCCTCCTTTTTCTCTGAAGCCCCAGAGCCCTTTCTTTGCACTTCCCTTAGGTCACCTGCCACTTTTTCACTCCGTATCACTATTACTTGCCTATTTGCCTTCTCTCCATCACTGGAATCAAAACCCCTGGAGGACAGGGTTCACCTTTTATAGAGTTACTTTTGATTTGAGTATGATTTGATCCAATCTACAGGCAGTTGATGTCTGAAGCTATTAATTGCTTTCTAACACTTGCTCCCTGAGAAAATGGCAAAGAAAGTGACAGCAGCATTGGTAGGACCTGTGTCTTTTGATACCTCCCAGTCCTACACTCAGCAAACATCTCTTCTCTGGTTCAGGGCTTCTCAGGGTTCAGTGTGCCACAGATCAACCAGGGAGCTTTTTAAAATGCACATCCTGGGGCGCCTGGGTGGCTTAGGTGGTTGAGCATTCAACTTCGGCTCAGGTCATGATCTCACGGTTCATGGGCTCGAGCCCCATGTTGGGCTCTGAGCTGTCAGCACAGATTCTGTGTCTCCCTCTCTCTCTGCCCCTTCCCTGTTCATACTCTGTCTCTCAAAAAATAAAATGAAATATTAAAAAAATTTTTTTTAAATAAAATGCACATCCTGATTGAGGAGACTTGGGGTGGGGCCTGAGGATCTGCATTTCTAACAAGCTCCCATCTGGTGGTGGTGTCCAGGGTGCCAGAGCACACTGTGCTAGCAAGGGTCTAACACAAGCCAAATACTGTGCTAATGTACACAGGCCATGGAGGTTGCAGGTGAAGAGTTGGAAAAGACCAACAAATGTTAAGAAAGAAAGACCCAGACTCCCAATGATCAGAGCTCAGAGGCTACAGGAAAATACATATAAGAAACAATTGTGTGGTTGTGGAGAAGCTCAGTCTGTGTACAGAGTATTCCAGGTGCATGGGAAAAGGAAGAGCCCATTATTTCCCTGGGTGACCAACAGAGAGAGGAGCTCTAACACAGTTCCTTGCAGGGCAGTTACTTCCCTCTTCCATGATATTTTGTCCTGAGTCTTCAAGCAAAACTAACAAGGCAGCCTCCTTCAGTCATGATCACTCCTGAGTGCAGGGACCCTGTCCTCTCACTCACCCCAAATGCCCCTGCGGCATTGGTGCCATAACCAAGGCAGCTCAGTTAGTCAGAGTCCAAGGGCACAGACATCAGCCTCTCTGGTTCCTCTGAGCCCACCTGCTTTTTAGAGGCTGTCTTGGACAGGCTGTGGATGCTTGAATTCTCAGGATGGTGTTGGGAAGAGGGAGAAATTGTCATAAATGCTGACCATCTGCGTGTTTGTCTTCATACCTTTAGCTGGTGGTGCTTTGGAATGACAGCCCCTTCACTACGCTACTCTGACTCCCGTGAACCTGTTGGTTTTTTTTTTCTCTTTTAAAGGGGGAGGGGAAGAAAAAACTTGTTCCAGGAATAATCTCATCTACATTAAATTACATCGCCCTAGGCATTTTTCTTTCATTGGCAATGAATGTGGCCTCTAAACAGTGTCTGGGGCCCTCAGGCCATAGTTACTTCCTGCAAAAGAAACTGTGATGGGGTCTCCTGAGCCAACCCAGAGCTGCATGGGTACCCAGAGTCTGCACTGCTCCCCACTGGGATGGGTCTACCAACCCTGGCAGTGAGTTCCCCAAATGGCTCTTTGAATAGGTTAAGAAAGACAGCAAAGATGACGAAGGAAATTCCTTGAAGGGGCCTCTCAGTTGTGTTGCCAAGAAGGATGCAAAGGGCCCAGCTCCCCACTTCTGTATATTTAATGTTTTCTGTCTTAAAGATTAACAGGGGGAAAGCAGCTAACCTGAGCAGAGTACCACAAAGTCCACAGGTGTCAAGTGCATGGTAAGAGGCAGAACACAGTAACCCTCAACATTAACATGGGGAGGGCTGGGCTGGGGGCGGGGAGCACCTTCCAGAGACACTTCAGAAAACTTCAGAGAGAGAGGGACCTGAGCGGTTGCCAAAATCAACCCCTTTGTTTACAAATAGGGAAACCAAGGCCTAGCTAGAGGGAAGGAGCCCCAAGTCACTGTGCAAATACCCATAGTATATCCTAAATGCATTTATTAAAATATAGGAATACATTCTTTGATTAAAATCATTTGGCACGTTGTCCTAGAGATCTTCAGACTGATTTATAAAAGCTCAAAACTGTAAACCAATCTCAACCATCTTTAACTTTCTTTGATACTATTAGGCTTCCCTGAATTCATCTGGGAAACAAAGTACCAAATTCATGAAAAATGCA
Source organism: Hyaena hyaena (assembly GCF_003009895.1). Classification (NCBI taxonomy): domain Eukaryota; kingdom Metazoa; phylum Chordata; class Mammalia; order Carnivora; family Hyaenidae; genus Hyaena; species Hyaena hyaena. The sequence continues at coordinate 1,148,582 of NW_024081199.1, read as the reverse complement.
TGAAACCATGTAAGTCAGGGATGAGCAGACTACAGCCCGCTCTTTTGTGTATCCCTGAAGTCAAGAGTGGTGTGTACATTTTTTGAATGTTTGGGAAAAAAAGAAAGAAAAATAACATTTCATGACACGTAAAATTCATACGAAATTCAAATTTCAGAGTCCATAAATAACATTTTATTGGTATGGAGTCACAATTGTTTACATATTAACCACGGCTGCTATTGCACTGCAGCAGCAGGATTCAGTAGTTGGACAGATAATATAGTGCTCAAAGCCAAAAGTATTTACCACGTTACTCTTTACAGAGAGAGCTTGCAGACCAGTTAGGAGAGAGGAAAGAATTGGAGTAGCATTTTGGAGATGATCCCAGACTTTGCCATCTAAAACTAAAAACTTCCAGGGGGAACATAGTCCCTATGAAGAAAAATCTCTGGCAGTTGACAGAGTACTGTATGGTGAGAGGACAAGAATAAATCCCCCGTGTGCAGAGACTCAGATTCTTGTCTGTGAGCTCTGTCTCTCTCACTTCTGCAACTTCCCAATGATCAACAAGCTATGTTGGCCCTGAAGGTCCCTATTAGAGCCTCCTGGTGGTTCCCCTCCAATGTCCCTTCAAGTCCATTGCACTTTCTATGTAAGTATCAGATATTCCTCTGACCTGAGACCCTTTGCTATAGGGTGTTAGGAGTCGAAGATAGATGTGAAGGTATCCAAATCAGTCACTAGTGTTTGGATCTAAGACCTGTTATTAATGGTATCAGAAAACAGGAGAAATGGAATTTATCCTTAAAGCCTTTAGAATTTCCTCCTCTGGGAAGTTGCTCTAACTCCCTTGGGAGGACATAGAGACAGCTCTCTCTGAGTGCCTTTGGACCTTGAGCCATACTTAGCATTACGTTGCAATTAACATATTGCATTGTAAATGGAAGACAGGGACCTACCTGATCTTGACATCTTTGGGTTTTTCAGGACCTGGGACCACACCTGGCACATAGTGGGTGTATTGGTTTGCTAGAACTTCTGTAATAAAATATCAGACTGAGTGGCTTAAAGGACAAAAATTTATTTTCTCCCAGTTCTGGAGGCTGGACGTCCCAGATCAGTGTGTCAGCAGGTTTGATTTCTCCTGAGGTCTCACCTTGCCCTTAGACAGCTGCCTTCTCTTTGGGTCTTCACATGGCTTTTTCTCTGTGCGTATATATTCCAGGTGTCCCTTTCTCTTCTTTTAAGGATGCCATTGCTATTGGATTAAGGCCTCGTTCTTAGGACCTCATTTAACCTTCATTGCCTCTTTAAAGGCCCTACTTCCAAATACAGTCACATTGGGGGTTAGGGCCTCAACATGTGAATTTGAAGGGAACACGATTCAGTCTGTAACACTGTGTGCTTAATAAATAATTTTTTGGATGGATCCTAAGCACTAAAACATTAACAAATGGCAGGGTATAATACAGATGTAATCATAACATCATAGAGCAGAATAAACCATCCTCTCCAGTTTCCTCCTGAAACTGACTTACAAGCCACCAGACGCCAAATCTGCTGAGTTTAACACTCTGAGCAAGAGAAAGGAGCCTTTTTGCCATTCTGGTGTCCCCATGAGTATTGACCTTAAAGCGACAGACTGTTGAGCCCTCTCCAGCTCTCTTAGGTTCTTAGGGCACTAAGGAATATGTTTTACATCATAACCTGGGATGTATGTTTCACAAAACAACATTACTTGGTGATATACTCTGGCATTTTCAATTGTATGCTTTTGTAAAAATCAACAATTTCTCTTGATGAAACAATAAATTGAATCTATGACCCATTAATGGGTCACTTAACTTATTACAGAAGAGTTCTACAGACATTGTCACGTTAGACCTCACAACAATCCTGAGAGGTACATTTTATACATGGAGAAACTGAACGTTAGAAATATTAATTATGCCCAAGGTCACTCAGCTGAACTCATACTCTCTGACTCCCATTCAAAACTCTTTTATCTGGGAACCTGGGTGGCTCAGTCAGTTAAGCATCTGCCTCTTGATCTCAGTTCAGATCTTGATCTCAGGTCATGAGTTCAAGCCCCACGTGGGGCCTATTTAAAAATAAAAATAAATAAATAAAACCAAAACTCTTTAATTGTCATCCTGTCTTATTTTGTCAGAAAGAGGAATATTTGCCCATTTTTTAAAAAGTTTATTTCTTTTGAGAGAGAGAGAGAGAGAGAGAGAGAAAGAGAGAATCTCAAGCAGGCTCTACCCTGCTCATGACCTGCGCTGAAACCAAAAGTCAGGACTTAACCTACTGAGTCACCCAGGCGCCCCATCTATTTTTTCCACATATTTATTTGACTATCATAATGAACTGTTCTTATATTACTTTCTAATATAAGAAGGTTTTTAATGTGAGGACAATCTGATTCCTAGTTAGATTAAAGCAGTTTCAAAATTTTTATAAAGCCTGAGTGAAGGTATTTTTGTATTATTAAAAAAATAGAAATAAATTATATAAAATTTGGAAAAATATGGAAAAGTTGAAAAAAAAATCATCCAAACTCTGAATACCTAGAGAAAAGCACCATAGGTCATTTGAGTATTCCTCTTCAGTTTTTTTCTCTATACACAGGCACATTTCCATTACTAAATCAACATCATACTTGATTTTATCACTGAACATTAACCCAGAAAGCTTTTTCCATGTTATTTCAAACTCTCATTGTTTTTCAATATTTTTTTTTAATGTTTTTTATTTATTTCTAGGAGAGAGAGAGAGACAGCGTGAGCAGGGGAGGGTCAGAGAGAGAGGGAGTCACAGACTGAAACAGGCTCCAGGCTCTGAGCTGGCAGTCAGCACAGAGCCCGACGCGGGGCTCGAACCCACGAACCGCGAGATCATGACCTAAGCGAAAGTCGGACGCTTAACCGACTAAGCCACCCAGGCGCCCCTGTTTTTCAATATTTTTAAATGTTTATTTATTTTTGAGAGAGACAGAGACAGAATACGAGTGGGGGAGGGGCAGAGAGAGAGGGAAACACAGAATCAGTAACAGGCCCCAGGCTCTGAGCTGTCAGCCTAGAGCCTGACGCTGCTCCAACCCATGAACCATGACCTGAGCCGAAATTAGATGCTCAACCGACTGAGCCATCCAGACGCCCCTCAAACTCTCATATTTTTAATAGCCACAAAAACATTTCATGATACAAGTGTGCCACAAGTGACTTCACTATCCCCTACTGTTGGACACTTGGTTTATTTCCAGTTTTCATCTTTGTAAATCAAAGCTAAGACAAGAAATACTTGCCCAAGTACTTTTTGGTGCCCACTGTTTCTCCTGGACCAATTCCAACATTCACTAAATCTTTTTTTGGAAAAAGGAGGTAGATGGAGACCTTCAGTATTATGTTGTTTAACACCTTCAACTTAAGAGTGTGGATTCTTGCAGCAGCTCCACAACCATACAACTGGATGATAGACAAGGCAGAGCCAAGCCAGTCAGGCCCTTGACCTGGGAAATCAGAGAATCTTAACATTTAGAAATGAAAAATAATTTAAGGAGACCATGAGCCAAGGCCTATATTCCCATCAGTCACCAATAACTTGGCCACCACGGCAAGAAGTCTCCACGGACAAAGGCATCAGAGTTTGGGGAAGAGGAAGGGATTTGCCTCAGATTACACTGTGAGGTAGTGAGAGAAGCCAGCCCTGAACCCGGCCCTGAACCTGGATCAAGCAAGTCTCCCCTCCTTGTGCTCTCCACCCACTGGAGAGATGTGGTGCAAACCACCTAGTATGAATGAAAATATCACATCACCGAACTTCATACCCTTCAAATGGGAAAATAGTACTTGAGCACTATGGTTTATGGTTTGGCTAAGCTGAATATAAAAACCAGGAAAGCATGGCACCTGGGTGGCTTAGTCAGTTAAGTGTCTGACTTTGGCTCAGTTCATGATCTTATAGTTTGTGAGTTCAAGCTCTGTGTCAGGCTCTGTGCTGACAGCTCAGAGCCTGGAGCCAGCTTTGGATTCTCTGTCTCCTCCTCTCTCTCTACCCATCCCTTGCTTGTTCTGTGTGTGTGTCTCTCTCTCTCAAAAACAAAAGTTTAAAAAAATTTTTTAAATAAAAAACCCCAGCAAAGCAACAGCTTCTGTGTACTATGAAAATCAAGAAAGGATGAGCAGAGCAACTTGTTTTTAACAGTTTAATAAATTCCCCAAGATAAGAACTAGTGATATTATATGTGGAACAGGAGAAACTTAAGGAAATGAAACAGAGGACCATGGGGGAGAAGAAGGGAGAAATAGTTAAGGAGAGGGAGGGAGGCAAACCATAAAAGACTCTTAAACACCGAGAACAAACTGAGGGTTGATGGGGGTTGGGGAGAGGGGAAATGGGTGGTGGGCATAGAGGAAGGGCACTTGTTGGGATGAGCACTGGGTGTTATATGAAAACCAACTTGACATAAACAAACAAACAAAAAAAGAACTAGCAATGTTAACCATAAACACAAGACTTAAGCAGAAATTTCATTTGAGGTTTTAAACTAGAAACAAATTTGGGAAGAGTCACATTTTAATATCAAACACTTTTAGCTTTCGTGGAGCATAAGCTTTATGACCACCCAGAAAGTAACCATATGCCTTTAGTTAGCCTGTAACTATGCCCAGCCTAATTCCCATTGCCTCTATACTTTCTTGCAAATTCCTGCCCTCCATCATCAGAGTTCTACTAACTGCTACATCTTGGTTCCTTTTTTTTTTTTTAAATATTTTTATTTATTTCTAGGAGAGAGAGAGAGAGAGACAGCGTGAGCAGGGGAGGGTCAGAGAGAGAGGGAGTCACAGACTGAAACAGGCTCCAGGCTCTGAGCTGTCAGTCAGCACAGAGCCCGACGCGGGGCTCGAACCCACGAACCGCGAGATCATGACCTAAGCGAAAGTTGGACGCTTAACCGACTAAGCCACCCAGGCGCCCCTACATCTTGGTTCCTTAAAGAACCTGCTTATTGCTAAACTGCATTACTAGCATTACTAGTTCCCACACCTTCCTTTGCTGCTAGCTTTGGCTCAATTACAGGTTACATTGCCAACAACTATGTGAATTGTATCAGCTTTCCAGAAGGCAAGTTGGCATCTCATATCAAAAACCACAAAAATGTTTATACCCTTGGGCCAACTAATCCCACTCCTGGCACTCTTCCCCAAAATAGAAGTCAAAAGGAGAGGAAATTTGTAACAGATGTTGCTTGTCTTGTAGAACTTTCCAACAATCAGGTGAAGGACAGAACATCTCTATTGACAGCTGTCATTTGTTGAAGAAATTCTTTGACCATATTCTACGTGCTTCTAAACCGGATGGTAACTCTGCCACAGATGTGGAAACTGAGGCTCACAGGACAAGGCAGTAATTGAATCAAGGTCACATGGCTAGCAAATGGCAGAACTAAGACTTCACCTGAAGGCTTTGTGACTGTTCCACTCATCCCGGAAGTTTCCTCCGGACCAAGACCCTGGAGCAGTGAGTCTTAGGAATGAGCCATGAGGCAATTAGCCTCCATATGAGCATGAAAACGATACAGCAATGCAGAAAAGACTTTCCTAGAATAACATTAAGGGGAGGGAGGCACTGTAAATTAAACCTTACAGGATGATTATAAATTTTCATAAAAATATGTGTGTAAACTGAAAGCAGTCACATAGAAAAAATAGTTGGGCTAACATTCAGGGGAAAACATGGATGGATGCTTTATTCTATTTATATTTCCTTAAATGTTATACCAATGCCTTTACCAGAAAGCCTCAAAAATAACAATAAAAACAAAACAAAACCTGACTCAGCCACCGACTGAAGGTTGACAATTGCACAAGGATGTTTTGCTCTCTCCCCTACCTGTGAGTAAATCCTCTACCCTACCCGCTCTCTCGGTTTCATGATGCCTGCTCCTTGCTGAAACCACAACTCTCCCCTGGGGATTGCTAAACACCCAGGAGGGAATCACGGGTAGGTCTCAGTAGAGGTGAGAGGATTTTGGAATATGACATCAACATTCAAATGGGAAGGAGGCAGGGAGAGCACCAAACAAACTCACATGCCAAGGAGAAAACCAGCGGGCTTTTATGGCTCTGTTTATGGGAAGTGCCACGCCGACCGAAAGGTCAGGAGCTGACGTGTCTGGCGGCACTGAAGCATTGCATGAAATTGCAAAAATAGAATCTTATAAAAATTCATAAGCTCATGAAACACCCACTTGACTTACCTTAGGGGTATGGTGGCCAGGATTTTGGAAGGCCCTGGAAAAAAGGAAGCATAATAACTGCTCGTACACCAAGCGTGTCCTGGGCACTGGCCTAGGCCCTTCTTAGTAAAAGAATGTTTGGTAACTAATATGCACGGAGTGTTTCCCACATATATGCACTGGGTGGGGCTCCTCTGGTTTTAACTGATTTAATCCTATGGTGGATATGATTGGTTAATCTTCTTTACAGAGGAGGAAACCGAGGCTTTAAGAGCTTAGAAAAAACTTTCCCAGCTGAGATTCAAGGCCAGGGCCACCTGACCCCAAGCCCTGGCCTCTGCAGCTTCTCTGTACTCCACCCTGCCCAAAGGCTCTTGATCCATTCCTATGAATGACTCTGTATGGTACCAAGTACTGCATCCTTTTATAATGAGGACACTGCCTTTCCTTTAGATCACAAGAAACACTGCATGAGACAGAGGCCCCCTCCTTTGGGTGGTCAGATTTGAGTGAAAAGTCAATGGGCTTCCTGCCTTTTTAGTAGAAGAAAGAGACAATGTGTCCTGTGATGGAAAGTGTAGCTTTTGGAACAAAATGGCTCCAGGTTTGCATCCTGACTTCCACATTTAATAACTTGAATTAGTCATGAACTGTCTGTGAGCCTCAGTTTTCTCATCTGTGAGATGGGAGCCCATTCACAGGTGATAAGATAGCAATCCAACACAGAGCCTGGCATATAGTGGAAGTATTTTCCCCTTGGTTAAGAATCTGTCCCTTATTGTTTCTAGAGGAACTTCAAATGCCCGCTTCTTCAGTAAAACTGCTGGGAAGGAATTGGTCAGTGCCCTCAGTGACAAGGCAGTAATCTGCAACACACCCCTGAGCTGCTACCTTTGACCATTGCCTTTCCCTTCACATTGATGCTACCAAGATTTGCCTAACCAGCCCAGCAGTCAGGAGTTCTCTCCCTTTAGACTATCCATTCTCCTCTCTCTTAAGATGTTCATCTTTGTTGTGCCTTGTTGTGGATGTCCTTGTTTTCTTTTCTTTCCAAGCTCTCCAGATGCTACATGCTTCACCTGTCCACACTGCTCTTGGCATACCCAGCAGTCTACACACAGAAAACCCCACTAGGGTACACTTTGCAAGGGATCTTCCTCACCTTCTTATCCCCCAGGTTCTGAGCACTATACCTGACATATAGTAGGTGCTCAAAGATTGTGTGGTAGAAAGGCGAACAAACAAATGAATGATGAGTAGGTAGTTTACATGGCCTGAGTGGAGGCTGGATCATCTTACAAATGTTTGCAGAGCACCTGTTGTTGGCTTTGGGAGGAGAATCACAAGATGGGAAGGTCTGTCAGGCTTATCGGGAGTCTGGTGAATTTTGGCAGCTTCTCTGTTACATGTTTTATATATTCATTTAACCCTAAAAGAACTCTACACATGTAACTGAAAACTTCATTTCACAGATAAGACTAACTTGCCTGAAACCATAAGAAACTTTTAAATACAGAAAACAAACTGAGGTTTGATGGGGGAGGTGAGCGGAGGAAAGGGGAAAATGGGTGATGGGCATTGAGGAAGGCACTTGTTGGGATAAGCACTGAATGTTGTAAGCGATGAATCATGGGCGTCTACTCCCGAAGCAAGAAGCACACTATATATATACACTGTATGTTAGCTAACTTGACAATAAATTATATTTTTTAAAAAATGTTAAAAAAAATACTAACTTGCCTGGTTACCCAGCTCTCTCTGCCTCCAAAGCCAATATCATCTCCTTACACTGGAAGATCATTTAACATAGTGGTTAAGTGCATAGGCTCCAGTGTCAGACAACCTGGGTTCATATCCTGACTTGCCTCTTCCTGGAAGTGGGAATTCTGACAATTCATGGGATCGCCAAGGCTTAGTCTGTAAGTATGGATAACAATATTTCCTACTTAAAGGATTGTTATGATAATTAATGAGACAGTTTAAGCAATAAACCATGGGCCAAGCACACATCAAGTCTTCAGTAGCAACAGCAGCGGTATGAGCAGTAGTGGTGGTGGTGATATTAACAATGGTAGTAGCAGTAGTGGTAAGGGTAGTAGTGGTAGTGGTAGTAGTAGTTGTATTAATGGTGGTTAAAACTGTAGTGGTGGTGGTAGTAGTAGCAGCAGCAATAACAGTAGTAGTAATATAAGGGTAATCTTAATTTCAGTGTACCCAGAAGCCGACATAGTAATTTGAGGAGGTCAAGGCTTGTCAACTTGATCTACCTTCACTTTAAACTGAAGACTGTCTAGTGAGTGTAGGAGTGGGAGGGAGCGGAATTGAAACCTAGCACCTGGATGCTGGGGGTGGGTTGCCCTCATGTCCTGGGTAAACTGAACAGGAGAGCTGAAGTTCCCAGGAATAACCACAAGGTGGAGCAGTAATTGTGCACCCACAATGTCTGAACCCACCCCTTTAGGACAAAATAACTGGGTTAGGAACTGAGAGTTTCATGAAGAACCCAGGAGACTGCGTCCCCAAGCTTTAGAGGTGATTTTTGCCCCTGTCACTTAAGACAGACTTCAGGAAAGCAGGGTAAAACATAGGAAAGCAGGAAGGACACAGGCAAAGTGGGAAGAGCAATAGTGGATGACCATGAACAGTTGTTCTCAACTTATTCCACCTGACTAGTAATGTTGTGACAAGGTTCTCTTGTACCCCTCACTCCCAGCTGAGGTGGAAGCGAATGGGCCGCAGGTTATGAGCAGTTCCCCTTTCTTTCTCGCTCATCTAGACTCTATTATGTGATTTGGAGAACCACTGTTCTGGGCCAGACATGGTGGCCAGAGGATGAGGGGAGTTTAAAAGATCTTGGAAGCATCGTGAAGGAGATCACTTACACGCAGAGGCCTAGAGTGGGGCAGAAGGCTGAGCATGAGCAAGATGGACCTGGGTTCAATTTCTGTCTCTACACTATAGCTCTGTGACCTTGGGAAAGGAACAATATTAGTACCAACTGGGGGTGGGGGTTGTTGCGCGGATAAATGAGACAATACCTGGAAAGTGCTTAGCACGTGCCTTGTTGTAACTGCAATAATGGTTCAAAGAAACCATAGGCAGCTATCTATCATTATTACTATTACGTTGGCATGATGACAAAGTAAGATTGCTGTTACATCCACTTCCATAATCTTATCAAGGCTATATGGTCTCACATGGGAACTGTCTTGTGTTTTGCTCAACTTGTAACACATGTCACAGAAATGACTCCCCAGTGGGAGCAAATGGCCTCTGCGGGTAAGACTCAAAACACATATGCCCCTTGACTATTCCTATTCTGAGTGTAATTCTGGACATAGAGTGGTTGAGTGATCAATGAACTCACCCATTGGTCAACTGTGAAACCGATAACCTGAAAGTTTTCCAGTGTGACACCTACCGAGGCAATCCCAACGATTGTTTGCTAAGTACCTGCTGCCTGCCAAGAACACTGGGAGAGTGTGCTTTGAGGAGAATGTCCTTTCTTCTCATTGCCACGCTATGGCTCTGGGGGAGTCCAGGTACCTCTTCCCCCTGATTCCACCTAACTGACCCCACTTCTGGACAGGAACACTGGCATGGAACAGAAGGGACAGTACAAGAAACTAACTTGGTTCAGTGCATTTAGGCATTTGTTTTTCAGGTTCACAAGGCCATTTCCTCAGGGAGCAGACAAAATTGATGTATAAGTTACTGTGACACTGAAGGAAAGGAAGAACTGAAAGTCCTACTTAAGTCAACCCAAGAGAATCTGAAGGGGCAAAAGTCCATTTTAAATATCTTCCCTGGCCTCCTAAGTCCTCCCTGGCCTCATTGCTCTTTCTGCCTTACTGGTCCCTGTTTCCTCAACTGGAAAATGAGACTGTGTGACCAGCAGGTCACAAGGTCATTTGAGGACCCTGGACGTAGCCTCAGATGGAGGCTCAAGGTGGGAGAGCTCTGGCTCCTTTCCAGTCACTAAGTCCCCATGTGACCCAGAGTCACTCTCCTCTTGGCACCTCAGCTTTCCCGTGTGCAAATGACTTCTGAGGTCTCTCTTCATGAGCTCTGGGGATCACTCTAGCTGGGCCACCGATGCTACTTCTAAGGTTATTCCCAGATTTGCCTGCTCTGTTCTCACCCCTGACTCAACAGCGTTGGGGGCTTGAGTGGTAGGTGAGTTTCACTTCTTCTTCCTCTCAATGGCGGGAAAGTTTTGTGATGACATGTGTCTCCAGAGACAGTCTGGGACACGTCAGGTAGATGAAGGCAAACATGACTTTCCCTTGACAGGAGAGATAGCACTGATTGGGTCTCTTGTTGTTCTTGGAAAACTAAGACCCTCCTCATGTGGCTGTTTCCTCATTCATAAAATGGGAGCATATGCTTCATTTTTAATCAGCCAACATTGCCCCTAAAGAAATTTTGAATAGCAATTATCATTAAATATCTCAAACTATGATAAATGACTTCTTTACAAATTACAAAAGGGATAGTCTTGCCTCTCCTCCTTTGCTCTTGCCTTCTCTTCAACCCAGAAACACAAAGACTCTTTAGAAGGTGCTTATCTCTTGTGGAGTGGTGGGGGGAGAGGGGCATTATTATGGGCTTCCCTTGCCCTGATTCATCCTCACTTCATTACTGGCTGAAATTTCCCATGTGACCAGGCACATCTGAATAATTAATATTCAATAAGCTGAATGGTTGACCTTCAGCACCTGGGTCACTCCCCCAAACAAATGAGAATGTTGTACATGAAGGCACTACCTTCTGGAGGAGTCCTGGATGGCATTGGAATAAATGTCCATTGTTAAATTCACCGAATATGGGGCTAGGTCAGAAGACCATGACTGCAGCCCATCACCCAAGCCTCTTTGAGAGCTTCTTAGATAAGAGCTGGACTCAGATGAAACGGCAGTGATAAATGAATCAGACCTCAGAAGGATGGGTAGGTGACTGAGGGGAAAGTTATCTGTTCTACAGATTACAAAAAGATGAGGTCCACAGGGCTGAAATTCAAATACCTGTAAGGGGCCAGAGAAGTTTCTTTCATTCTTTCATTCATTCATTTTTTCATTAATTCATTCAAAAAATACCTACTAAGTGCCAGGCATTGCTCTACATGCTGGAGAAGATGACAAATCGGTAGAGACTTGAGAGAGATGGAGTGAGCTGTGCAGATATCTGGGGAAAGTGTCCCAAAGAAGGGTAATAGCAAGTGCAGAGGCCCTGAGGCAGGAATGTGTCTGGTGTTTTCCAGAAACAGTGAGGAGGCTCTGTGGCTGGAATCAAGTACCTCATGAGTTAGGTACTTTTGCTCAGAGTGAGAAGGGATGCCATTGGGGTCTTTCTCAGCAGAAAAGAATAGGATCTGACTTTTGATTTGACAAAACCCCTCTGGCTGCTGTGTGGAGAAGAGAGTGTAGGGAGTGAGGACAGGAGCAGAGGAACCAGATTAGACAATAGCTTGGTGAAAGGTGACTTGGGCCGTGTGACAAGGTGCCAACAAGTGGTCAGATTCTGGATTTATTCTGAAGGAAGATCCAGCAGGATTTGGCAAAGAATTAGATACAGGCAGAAGAGAAAATGATGAGTTCTTGTTTGGAGCACGAGCCAGTGGAAAGATGGAATTGCTACTCATAGAATTGGGAGCGGCTGCAGGAAAAGCATGGCTGGGGAAGGAAACAGGAAATTGTGCATAAACAATAAGAAGAGCAGAGACATGTGGCATATTTGCCCCACCTGGGAGGGTAGGGCTTCAAATCTTACAAAACAAGTCAGCCACAGCAGGCTGCACAGGCAATGTTGTGAGGTGGGGAAAGCCCTGGTTTTTTGAGTCAGAACATCTGGTTTCGAGCCCCACATTTGGCACTCTCTAGCCAAGGGATCTGGAGCACATCATTTATGCACGCTGTGCTCTGATCTACTCATTTCATAATCTGGGCATACAGATGTACTTTGGAAAACACAAAACATTACCACCAGGGGCAGAGGTACAAGGAGAGTCTGGACCCAACCAGAGCTGGATTTGGAGCCTCTTACTAGAAATCTGATGTTGGGCAAGTTTCTTAATCTTTTAAAGCCTTGGTTTCCTGGGGTGCCTGGGTGGCTCAGTCAGTTAAGCGTCAGACTTCGGCTCAGGTCATGATCTCACGGTTCGTGGGTTCAAGCCCCACATCAGGCTCTGTGCTGACAGCTAGCTCAGAGCCTGGAGCCTACTTCTCTCTGTGTCTCCTTCTCTCTCTCTGACCCTGCCCTGCTCACGCTGTCTTCTGCCTCTCTCAAAAAAAGTTCTAAAAATAAAAAAATAAGAAAAAACATTAAAAGTTTTGGTTTCCTTGTGTGTAAAATGTGGATAATGCTGCCTACCTTACACGATTGCCAGAGGATTCCTGAGACAAAGTTTTTAAAACATCTAGCAGAGGGCTTGGTCCACTGCCAGCCTGGTCTCCAGTGACTACACCTAAGAGGTTTGTAATAAACAGATAGGACTGAAGAAAAGGACCTTAGAGGTTGCTTCGCTCAATCATCTCTTTTTTGAAACTAATAAATCAGGGTGCCTGGGTGGCTCAGTCAGTTAAGCATCTGACTCTTGATTTTGGCTCAGGTCATGATCTCATGGTTCATGGGTGTGATCACCATGTTGGGCTGTGGTCAGTGCAGAGCCTGCTTGGAATTCTGTCTCCCTCTCTCTCTGCCCCTCCCCCACTCGTGATCTCTCTCTCTCTCTCTCTCTCTCTCTCAAAAATAAACATTTAAAAATAAATAAATAAATAATAAATAAATAAATAAATAAAACTAATAAGCCAAAGCCCAGAGAGGACTATTGACTTGCCAAAGTGATCCAGCAAGTGAGTAACAGAGCTAGGGCTGGTGGTCAGCGTTCCTGACAGGTAGGTCAATCGCTTTCCACTGTACCTCTTTCCACTGTACCACCAAACAGTGGTGATGAAATTAAGGATCTCTTCCTTTTTTTTGGACCCTTTTAAGTCTCTTCAGTGGGTTCATCCAGTCTGACAAAGATCCCAAGGGCTTCCTGGCAGTGACAACAGTACAGAGAAGGGGTTCTTGAATGGTCCTTTGAGCCTCTTGGATTTCTCTGGGGCCCTGCAGTGTTTGCACTGGTCTAGACTTTTTCCACCAAACCTCCCAGCAAATATTTGAGGGCCTCGATACAATGCCACACAAATAACAGTATCTAAAGCTCTCCCTCGGGTAAACAGCCTGAAGTCCTTAGTCAGTCGGCAGTGATCAGAGAAAAAAACACCAAAACCAAAACCTGGCTCCTCTGAACAGTTTTTAGAAAGTAAATCTCAAAGACCACCCAAAAAGTGATACATTTTTGTTGTGGTTAAAGTCCCAATTGTTTTGTATACCATTCATCCGGAAACCCAGAGAGATATGTGTGCACTGTGTGCATGCGTATGTGTGCGTGTGCGTGCATGTGTGTGTGTGTATATTTTAATAGCTTTTCTTTGATATAGAAAAAATTCCCTATGGTAGGCAAATGCTGTTTTAAAAAATAACTTTTAAACTTCAGAAACTGGTATGTATGCCTCTTGTTTGGTCCCAAGTGTCACACATACAATATTTCACGATCCCTTCATCTGACAGTGGTAGGAAAAGACTTTAGAATTAGATTCAGTGGACAAACTTTTTTGTTCTGGAATTATGAGATGGTTCACATAATAGGTTTCCTGTCAGGAAAAAAAAATGGCAGAGGTGAAAAAAAGCTACTATTTCCTCACATATTAGCAAACCTGGCAGTAGGACTAAAGCAGCTTTGGACAGGGAGATGAGGAGAAAGTCACATGAAATCTCAGGACTAGTGGTTAAAGTTTAGACCAAAGAGGCCACAGTGGGTCACTACAGGTTAGAAATCACCATCCACAACTCCCAATCTTCAAAGAGTCTTTATACAACCATCCTGACTTCTGCTCTACCTTCAAACCTTGTAAATTGAGAACCCTACTTCCTAAAATCGTCAACGTTATTTATCTCAGGTAATCATGGTTAATCAGATCAACTACCCACTGGTAATCAGTAATCCAGTTCTTTGACATAAACAGGGAACAACAGAACTTTAATGTATCATTATTGACAATAATAGCAACTAACATTTACTGAAGACTCACTCTGTGACGTCACTGTGCATTATCCATTTTTTTATGTTTATTTATTTTTGAAAAAGAGAGTGTGAGCGGGGGAGGAGCAGAGAGAGGGAAACACAGAAACCAAAGCAGGCTCCAGGCTCTGAGGTGTCAGCACAGAGCCTGTCATGGGGCTCAAACTCACAAACCATGAGATCATGACTAGAGCCTAAATTGGATGTTCAACCGACTGACCCAACCAGGCGCCTCTCACTGTACACTATCTAATTTAGTGTTCACTAAAACTATGAATGTACACTATATTAAACCCATTTTACCCATGTAAAACCTAGTTCCTAACATGCACCCTATTCCTGTTTAAATACAGGAAATGTGTTTAGAAATAACTAATAGAATTTTGGAATTATAAAAGATCATATATCTTAATATAGTGTCTTGTATGTTTATTCTCCTCACTGACACTTGATTGGTAGTACTTCATAAGCCATAAAGATGATCACACTATAAAATGTTTGAAACCTTTTTTTCACTTAATATATTGAGATATCTTTATATAAATAAATAAGGATTAAAAAGTTTCAACAGCACTTGAGATCAAAGAAACTGGCACTTTCTCATTTTGGTTTAAGTTTTTACAAAGAACACAAAAAAGTAAATTATTTCCATTCCTAAAGAACAAAATAAGATTCCAGTACTGCATCTGCCTGTGTTGCGGGACACTGACACGGATTCACTGATACAAAAAATCTGTAATAATCATTTGCACCTACTTAGAGCTTTATGGTTTGTAAAGCACATTTGCATATGGCTTGACCTTATCTTCTCAGTAATCTCATGTGATATGCAGCATGATGCCAACTTTTTGGGCAAGGAAACTGAGGCTCAAAGAGTTTACAGTATGCATGACTCAAGGTTATACAAAATCAAACAGTAGAAGTTGGACTCTGGTCTCTTGATGCTAAGTGGTGCATATTTTCCACTACTTGGGTATCTTTCTGTGGTTACCTATCCATGTGCCCTGGGTCCCAAGTATTTTCTGGATTCTTCTTGGTCACTTTTCCTAAAGGTTTACATTATAAGTTTTCACTCTGGGGATCTGCTGTTTTGAAAAGGGCATCTGTGTATAACAGCTGCTTCTGATCGCTGTGAAGATAAAGATAACACCTTCTTAGTCACCTGTTCTTAGATAGCCCCTCTGTGGAAAGATGGTACACACATTGCAAGTATGAGCATAGCACCTCCTTCCCCTCCCTTGCTGTGGACTTCCCTGAGTCCTGACTACTCTCAGAGCGCAAGTCTTGGGGGAAACTTCCAGAGAAGAACAACCACAATCAGCCGTTATTGTATGTTTCCTATGTGCCAAGAATCAGTCCCAACAATAATGGTGTGCCCATTTTCACATGAAGAAACTGAGATTCAGGAAGGTAAAGTCACTAGCCCATGATCACAGTCAGTAAGGGATGGAATGGAAATTTATACCCAGTCATGTGTCCCCACATGCTATGCTCCTCTTCGCTGCCCTTGAGGAGTGAGTACACAATGGAAAAGAAGGAATCGGAAATCCTGTTTGGGTTTTTAAAAGTATACATCTTGATCATTTTTTAAATGTTTATTTATTTTGAGAGAGACAGAGAGAGCAGGGGAGAGGCAGAGAGAGAGAGGGAGAGAGAATCTCAAGCAGGTTCCATGCTGTCAGCACAGAGCCCAAAGAGGGGCTCAATCTCATGACCATGAGACCATGACCTGAGCTGAAATCAAGAGTCGGATGCTTAACTGACTGAGCCACGCAGGCTCCTTTAGATCATTCTTAAATGTACAGTTCAGCCTTATTAAATACATTCACACTCTTGTGCAACCTTCATAGTGTCCATATCCAGAAATTTTTCACCTTGCAAAACTGAAACTCTGCACCCATTAAACACTAACCCCTTACCCCTCCTCCCTGCTCCACCCCGGGCAACCATCATTCTACTTTCTGTGCCTATGAATCTGACTGTATTCAGTATATCATGTAAGTGGAGTAATGTAGTATTTGTCTTTTGTGACTGACTTATTTCACTCAGCCAAGGTTCATCCATGTTGTAGCATGTGTCTGTATTTCCTTCCTTTTTTAATGCTGAATAACATTTGTAGGTACATTCCACATTTCACTTACCCATTCATCCACTGATATACACCTGGGCTGTTTCCACCTTTTAGCTGTTGTGAATAATGCTGTTATGAGCATAGGTGGACAAATGTCTCTTTGAGACTATGATTTCAATTCTTTTGGGTATGTACCCAGAAGCAGACTTGTTGGATCATACGGTAATACTTATAACTTATAATTTATAACTTAAAAAATAAAAGCTTTTTTATGTGACTCTCACATAGATTAAAAAATATTTAATAATGAGTCATGGAAGACAATAGTGAAAGAAGACGATGGGCTTAAAGGTCACTGAGGTCATCATGGGCTCCAGGAGCACCTATTGGGCTGTGTGATTCCTGAGGACAGGGGCCGGCTTTGGAGCTTTATACTCCAGCCCACCCCATGCCCAACACCACGCCTATCTTCTTGCAGGTGCACAATATACACGGACTGAAGGAATGACTTCACCAGAACATCTAGGCAGGTGACAAATTTTCCCAAAGGTAACAAAAGGACTGCATGGAAGCAGTGCTCCAGTGACAATGGAGGATAGGACTTTATCCTGTTTACTCTCTGTGTGAACTTGGGCACCTAACTTCTTGGGCCTTTTTCTCCTGTTACATGAAGACACTACCACTTTGTATCATCACAGGATGATTGTGAAAATTCACCATTTGTTCTTTCAACAAATATTGTATGGCTCCTTGCCCAGAGCTAGATCAAATTCGAAATGAGCATTCAATGAGCGTTGCTTGAGTTTTCATTTTGTATCATTTTGCACAGTATTTTTGTATTCCTTGGTTAGTTCTACATTGAAGTGACTGGTGTCATTCCTTAGCCTTTAAAGCAAGGCTCTAAAAAGAAAGAGGGTGCTCAGGGCTTTTTGAGGGCTTCAAACATGACTTTCGTCTGTTAGTTCTATAAACCAGAAGATTGTCTCCCATGTCCTTCAGGAGAGAAGCCCTGGGTCATGAGCTTCTGGGAAACCGTGGATTCCTCTGCTCTCGGAAAAACCCATCAGCTCGCCTAATCCATAATGGGCATCTCCAGCTGCAAGGAGAAGTTAATGAGGTGTGCGGGATAGTGATGGGAAAAGGCCAGCCTTTCCATCACTCTGACACCACAGCTAAGTGAAGGCCATGAAAGGGAACTAGCCATAGGGTAAGAGAGAAGGACCAGAAAACAATATCCACTTCATTAGCTGGTGATTCCGAATGTGTGGAAAGAGGCCAAGGTCCAACCTACAGACTGTGACGGGACATTCTTACTAGGCAGTGAGAGGTCTGGGCAAAGGCCAGCCTGAGAACGTCCTCACTGCCTCTGTCCAGTGGCATCTTGGGGACATTTTCCCTTTATCCTTTGCCTTCCTACCTCCCCCACACCTTCCTACCTTTCTTTTCTTTCTTCCTTCCTACCTTCCTTCCTTCCTTCCTTCCTTCCTTCCTTCCTTCCTTCCTTCCTTCTTTCCTTCCTTCCTTCCTTCCTTCCTTCCTTCCTTCCTTCCTTCCTTCCTTCCTTCCTTTCTTTCTTTCTTTCTTTCTTTCTTTCTTTCTTTCTTTCTTTCTTTCTTTCTTTCTTTTCTTCCTTCTTTCCTTCCTTTCTTTCTCTCTCTCTCTCTCTTCCTTCCTTCCTTCCTTCCTTCCTTCCTTCCTTCCTTCCTTCCTTCCTTCCTTCCTTCCCTTCTTTTTTTCTTCCTCTTCCTTGCTCTCTCTCTTTCTCTCCCTTTTACCTTTCTTCCTTTCCTTTTAAAATTATATTAATCTGACCTCTTTTTCTCATTATCCTCCATTTCTTCCTTTGATCCTTTCTCTCATCCTGTGCCTCCAATCCATTTCCCCTTTTATCCAAATCTTAAAAAATTCCTAAGAGGCAGATATCTGGGGTCCTCTAGGAAGATTTTCACTTAATAAAATAAAATAAAATAAAATAAAATGTAACCCTTTCATGCATTAGAACAGGGATTCCAGAGCAGAGTGCACATGGCAGGGACAGGATGAAAACACGCTCTTACTTTCATGTTTGTGTGAATTCCATAGCCTTTTAAAATTTTCTTTAAATTTTGTTTAAATTTGTCTAAAAATTCTGTTTGCTTTAAAATGAGCATAAAGTATTAGTCCAGTAGCACACATAGTAAGTGTATTGATTACTTAATACAAGTAATAGGATTGAGGTGCTTGAACATTTTTATTTTAACTGAGGGATAGTTGGGAAAACCATTTACAGATCACTGCTTTAAAGAAAAGCCCCTTAAAAACTACCGGTTCAGGGGCACCTGGGTGGCTCAGTCAGTTAAGCATCCAACTGGATTTCGGCTCAAGTCATGATCTCATGGTTTGTGGGTTCGAGCCCTGTGTTGGGCTCCATGCTGACAGTGTGGAACCTGCTTGAGATTCTCTCTCTTCATCTCTCTCTCTGTCTCTGTCTCTCTCTCCCCCCTTTCTCTCTGCCCTTCCTGTGCTCTCTTTTGCTCAAATAAATACATAAGCTTAAAAAAAAACAACAACACCTCATTCAATTCATTCCTCTTAAAATTCAGTGCCTTTGACTGCACTCAGAGGGGATTTCTGGGCTCCCAGGGCCCAGAGTTGAGGGGGTGCCACAGGCTGAGAAACTACACTGAGCTTTTCACTTGAAAAGCCTTCCCTGGGAAGACCCCTCACTACCACGTGTCTCCTGCATGCTCTTTCACTTGGCTGCCCTTTGACCTTTCTCCAGAGCATGACATCCTCAGACTTGCTGTGGCTCTGCTTACTCACTGGTTCCCTGGTAGGTCCCCCACTCTTGCTGGAGCAAAAGCTCTGTGAGGCCAGGCCTTCCTCAGCTTTCCTCCCCGCTGCCCCCTAGTAGGAGAACTGTGCCCCCCACACATAGGCTAACAAAGTGCCGCCAATGGGACCAGACAGGGCTTGAGGATGAACCCTTAGAAATGGAATCGTGGATCGTCTCTCTTCTCTGTTTCATCATTCATCTTCTGAAGGCTAATTTCACAGCAACTGTGATGCTTAATTACACTGAGTTAGAACACTCTCTGACTCCGTGGCCAGTCTGAACTCCTTGAGGATAGGTGCTATACCTCTAAGGTCTCCAAATCCCCAACACTTCACATAGAGTAAATCCTTGATGGCTGTTTGTTGAATGAATAAGTGAATGTCATCTGGGCCTTGGACATGCAGGAAGCTGGCATCAGCACAGAGCGTAAGCGGTCTGCCAGCAAGCACCTTACGGACTGCTGGCTGCACCCAGGACTCATTCTCAAGACTACCAACCAACACACAAGATTTAGAAAGTTTCTTTCCTGCAGCTTTAGATATTTACAACCCACTTAGAGGAGATAAAGCAGAATCATGTAGTGCCTCCAAAAAGCTAACAGTGGTTTCATGTTTCCCAGGTTTAATTAAACAAGAGAAGGCACATTCATAAGCCCTGCTGGTAAGTCCAGTCTAGGAGTGTTGAGAACCTACTATGTGCTGGTTAGGACTTAGGACCTGGTAACACAAAGATGAATAAAAATGAAACCCTGCCTTTGAAGACCCCCCAGGCCAGACAGCTGGTGAGGTCATTTCCACCGCATGGGCAAAGAGCGGAGGGAGAGATAAGTGCAGAAGATACCGGAAGCAGAAAGGAGCAGATAACCCAAGGGGTTCTCAACCTCGGCACTGTTGACATTTGGACCAGAGAATTCTTTGTTTGGGGGGCTGTTCTGTGACTTGCAGGGTGTTTAGCAGCATCGGTGGCCTCTACCCACCAGATGCTATAGCAACCCCTGCTAGGACAATACAAAATGCCTCTAGACTACAGAAGTCGTGGGGCCCAGTACAACATGAAAACGTGGGACCCTTTGTTCAAAAAGCAGGTAAAACAAGTGTTATTGAAGATCCTGAAATATAAAGATTTTACAATTCTTCAGTGATCTCTCTCTCTCTCCCTCTATGCCCTCTCTCCCTCCATCCCCTCCCCATACACTTTTTCTCCCCACCCTCCCGCCAACTCCCCATTTTTATTTGCTACTTCACGTGGCACTCCCTGGGGAATGGGGACGCTAGTGGGGTTAGTGCAAGCCCCCATAGGTGTCTGAGGACTGCTCTGTGACTCAGTATGCACACATGCACTCGGCCCACCAGCTGCCAGTTTCCCCCTCTGACCAGTCACCTGCCCAGTGCCTGGTGCTCCAGCTGTGAGCATGGAAATCAAGCCATGTGTGTACCCTTCCCACCGCTGCTGCTCTGAATCATCGCAGACAGGCAACCCCCAGAGGCATTACAAGGATGTGGTTGGGTGAAGGCCTTACAGTGGCCTGCCCGATGCTCCATGGCACTGCCAGCCTGTGTCAGGGATGCCCCATCCTGAGACACCACGGCTGGAGCAGCCTTCCTCAGTCTCCCCATGCCCACAATCGCGCCCCCTAAAGGCACAGAGGGAGGCAGTGGCTGCTGGGTGAGAGTGGGGAGACAGGCCTCCAGGGCCAGGGACACCAGGTTGTGCAGGAGTTGGGGCCAAAATTCCATCCCAGAAAGTCAGAGGCGACAGGAGAGGGTTCTGGTGAGTTGAGGCTCCAAGCCCCTGGGGCAAGCTCCATCATCCAGTCAGTCTTCACTTATAAAATAGAAATACAAAGGTAAAATTATTAAGAATTTCAGGACAGTGACTACAGTGTGTTTAACCCCAAGCACATCCAGGAAGCCAGCCCTGCCCGATAATGCCAGATCTGCCATAGGGCCCAAACCAGCCTCGGCTGAGAACCACTAAACTCAGTCCGGGTTTTCTAAGGGAGTGAGCCCTCAGCGGATCCCAGAAGACTGTGGGGGGTGAGGAATTGTTAGAAGGAACTGAACTAATCAGGAAAATTTTCCTGTGTGGCAACTGGGTGGCTCAGTCAGTTAAGCGTCTGACTTTGGCTCAGACCATGATCTGTTCATGAGTTTGAGCCCTACATCGGGCTCTGTGCTGACAGCTCAGAGCCTGGAGCCTCCTTTGGATTCTGTGTCTCCCTCTTTCTCTGCCCCTCCCTTGTTTGTGCTCTCTCTCTCTCTTTCTTTCCCTCTCTCTCTCAAAAATAAACAAATGTTAAAAAAATTTTTTTAAAAAGGAACATTTCTCGTGGCTCATGAATTGTAAAGCAAGTTTACAGGGAAGTTGCAGAATCTGGTTTGGTCTTTAAGCTTTTGTTCAGAACTTCTTTCTGCCTGAAAGGCTGTGTGACTTCTTGTCAAAATCCTACTTATCCTTCTAGGACTCTGAGCCCTTACAGCATTTTGCAGGTTCTCCTATGATTATTAGCATTTGCTTCTATGATTAATTGTGCCAGGTGGTTTACATATTTATCTTTCCTGCCAAATTCTTACTTTGTAGATGAAGAAATGGAGGTTCAGAGTGTCTCTGAGTTTCTGAGGTCATACCTCGGAAGTGGCAGAGACAAATTTCAAACCCAGATCAGCCTGACTCCAAGCCCTGCGCTGATTTCCCTGTTGCATATGCCTCTTGGCTAGTACAGATGTTAGAAGCCAGACAGTGCTACTTTTGATTTCTAACTTTGTATGAGCAATAACAGGCTTTCTGCAACTCAAGCTCTCTGAGATTCAGCTGAGAAAACTAAGAGTAGGAATGTAGGAAGAGTAGGAAGAGAGACATGAGAAACTGTCTCATGGGGCTGTTAGTAGGAGTGAGATGTCTTATGTAAAACAACCGGCACAGGGCTTATTATAAAGCCTGCTCCATTCTAACCAGAAATAGAAGTCTATATGCCCCACTATGTAAATTGAATCTTGCCTATCTCAGAGGCCAGACACCTACCACAGTGCCTGGCACATTGTGAGTGCTCAGTAAATGTTTGCTACGTTGACTCAGCAACCCTGCAATGCTCTTTACCCCCAGGCCGGGAGCAGGGACTGTGTGTAGTCATGAGAGCATTAAAGGACACCATCCCTTAGCGTGGGCCGCATGGTCACTGTCATGCCCAAGGTACGTGTCGTGGACAGCATTCCTACCTGGACACAACAGGCAGAGAGAGTGCAGGAACCCCCATGGGAGGAGAGGAGATGCAGGTTGGGGAGGTACAGGGCAACAGCAAGTGCATAGCATTTCCTGCCTCATAGATTGGACCTTGTGTTCAGTGCAGCTTTGCGGAGTAGAGATGGGAGTCTCCAGTTGTGTCTTGTTCTTAGGTCTTGTACATGCACTTTGTGGTCCTCCTGTCATTATACAAACACAGTGCTGTGGAGAAAACACTGGTGTCTAGATTCAGAAGACTTGGGTTAAGACTTAGGTGGCTCTGGCACCTTCAGAGGATCATTTTTCCTCTCTCAGCCTCAGCTTCCTCATCTGTGAAATGGGAATAGTAATGTCTGCCTTGCCTTCTTTATGGGACTGTTTTGAGGATCAAAGGAAAGGAGAAAGCTCTTTGGACACCATTAAACCCTGTTCACATATTATAGTTCTTTATGTATCAGATATCTCCTTGGACAGGAAAGATTGATCTCTATCTCTTACACAAGATGTCTCTTGTGATGTGTCTCACAAGATGGTTGAGACCATTCAATGTGCTTCTATGTGCTCCTCCCTCAGTTTGGGTATGTAGAAGGTTTGGAAGTTGCCAGAAAGAGCCATAAAGGAGGCACTGAGAATGTGGGATTAGGAGGTCTGTCATTCAAATCCCAGTCTCTGTTCCTCAACCATTTGTGGATCTTTGGGCCAGTCCTCTATCAGAGTTCCATTTGCTCATCAATAAAGTGGGGATGATACCTCCTACCTCATAAGTTCATGAGGAGAAGGGGAGAATACAGTAAGGGCACCTCACTAACACTTATTTGAATATTAATCTGAAAACAGATTCCAAGAGATTTTAGTAAAGACTATGGTTCTTTTTTTCTTTTTTCCTAAATACCATAACTTACCCCACATGGTTCATTCAACAAACACTTATGGAGCACCTGCTGTGTGGTGGGCCCACTGCCAGTCACTCTTCATGGCTGTGCTAGGAGGAGGAATAGATTATTGCTCTGGAGTGAAGGTTTTCTATGCTAGGTGTAGTATTTATTAGTTTAATATCATACTAGGTTGCTAGTTTTTAATCTTTTACAAGCTACTGGGAACACCCTATTTCTAAAAATGAGCCAGGAGAAGGATGTGGATTGTTAAATTGAAATGAGAGAAATCTCCACTACCCCTAAGAGTTTCCCTGGCAAAGATCATCTGATAGTATGTTTGGGAAATAAAAGCACAGAGCTCGAAGGCGTTTCTAGAAAGAAAGCTGAGGTCTGGGCTTAGTGGGATTTGAGATCTTCCTGTATCCATTTGTTATTAGTTCACAGCTCTCCCCCAAAGGACTTCACACATAGCAGATGCTTGTTAGTATTTGTCAGTGAACTTACTCTGGAAATTCTGCATTTAGAGGAGAGGCAGGGAGGGAGACAGAGAAGGAGGGAGGGGGCACTTGAGCCATGTACTGTGATTGAGGAAGCACTTGATTTATAGGTAAGCTTTACTCTGGCTGGCCCCCATACAAGGTGTTTTCCTGTGTTCTCATTTAATTCTTCCATTAACCCTGTAAGGTATAAATTCCATTATTATCACCATCTACATGTGGTGTTGATATATATAAAGACTCAAAGAAATTAAGTACCTTGCCCAAAGTCATAGCTATACCCCTACCCCACACCACTCCCCAGAGAGCAGCCAGTCTGCTTGGCTCCAATGCTAGGATTTCTCTAGTGCAATGTTCTGTATCTCTTGGGAAAGTCATTTCTCCTTCTTTATCTGCTAATATTTTAGTCTGGAAATAAAGACTGTGATATGGGGTGACTACAAGGTCTCTTCAGATCTTTGGATTTCTACCTGTATAACTACTTTATCCAAGGGTTGACCAACTGGACCAATTCCAGCCAGCCAGTTGTTGTAATAGTTTCATCAGAACACAGCCACACAGGGGCACCAGGGTGACTCAGTCGGTTGAGCATCTGACTTAGGCTCAAGTCATGATCTCATGGTTCATAGGTTTGAGCCCTGTGTCAGGCTCTGTGCTGACAGCTCAGAGCCTGGAGCCCACTTCAGATTCTGTGTCTCCCTCTCTCTCTCTGCCCCTCCCCCCCTCACACTCTGTCTCTCAAAATAAGTAAACATTAAACTACAACTTCATTGCTGACAATTTGGAAAATCGAGCAGTACACTTAAAGCAACAAAAATCTTCCTTAGTGGTGGCATCCAGAGGTGATCACTTACTTGTTCATTTATTCAACAGGTATTTTATTGAGCATATGCTATGTATCAGGCACCTCTTCAGGCACTGAAGAGGAGGACATGAGACAGTCCCTACCCTCATGGAGCCTTCTGTTTGTGGTGTACTTTTTCAAGGGCTGCTCAAAAGCCCCACGGCCAGCACTACACAGAGGTCCAGTATGAGCTCTCAAGCCATCTGCCCAAAGGCCTGGAAAAAGACAGCCTGGTAATATGAAACCATTGAGAAATGTCAAATTATAGAAGATTTAGGGAATTCAAATGGTCATATGGACTAACTGGCTCTTTTTTTTTTTTCCTTTCAAGCAATGCTTTTATGAATAAGATAATTTATTAAACATTACTGAAGAGAAATCTCATTTGGGACAGGCATTTTGTTTTCTTTGAACTAATTAAGTAGCATTTCTTTCTTTTTTAAAAAAATTATTTCTGAGAGAGAGAGAGACAGTGTGAGCAGGGGAGGGTCAGAGAGAGAGGGAGACACAGAATCTGAAACAGGTTCCAGGCTCTGAGCTAGCTGTCAGCACAGAGCCCGACGCAGGGCTCGAACCCACAAACCGAGAGATCATGACCTGAGCCGAAGTTGGACGCTCAACCGGCTGAGCTACCCAGGCACCCCTTAAGCATTTCAATGTCCATTTATTGGCATAAAATTTATTGGGATCCTGTGTGAAATATGCTATTTCCTCCTGGTTGGGTGCTATGAAGCCCACACTAAGGAATCTGATAATGTCCTATAGGTATCATCCTTCCCTCTACCATGGTAGGGGCATCATGAGAATGCCAACATGATTCCAAGCTTAGACGATCACTGAACTTTTTGAGACCTTAGAAAAAAAAATTCTTATGGAAAATTTGAAATATATAAATAGAATAGTACAATGTCCCCATATGTTTCATCATTCAATTTCAGAAATTATAAACAGTTTGCCAGTCATGTTTCATATCTATCCCTTCCCATTTTACAGGGTGAGGGGGCTAACTGGTCATTTTTCATTAAAAAAATTTTTTTTAAGTTTATTTATTTTTGAGAGAGAGAGAGCACAAGCAAGGGAGGGGCAGAGAGAAAAGGGGACACAGAATCCAAAGCAAGCTTCAGGCTCTGAACTGTCAGCCCAGAGCACAACACAAGGCTTGAACTCATGAACCATGAGATCATGACCTGCGCCAAAGTTGGATGGTTAACCGACTGAACCACCCAGGCTCCCCTAACTGGCCATTTTTCAAAAAGCAGAATCAGAGGACCAGAGAAGGTGCTCACCAAAGCCCTTGGGAAGGTGAAGAGTCCTCCAGAAAGAAGTATTGTATACAGAGCTGGAAACTCAGACTCTAACCCTGCAGTGTAGAATGTCCTCTAGACCACGACAGTGTTTCAGAGCAGGATAGAACAGTATTTATGCTTTACTCTAGTGATGATTTCATTTTGGGGCCTTCTAGGGACTGCCAAATCAATGGAAGAGCCTTGGAGAGTGGAAATGGCAGAGGGTAGAGAGGGCCAGGCTCTCTCTCCTGGAAGCAAAGGAGGGTTGCCATGGAAAGTAGGAGGAAGATGATGTGCCTGAGAGCAGAAAAGGAAAGTCACTTATGCTGCGAGGCCACAGGAGAGTTGAATCCACTGGAACAACATTTGCCATCCTGTGAAATTTCCAATATGGTGCTCCAAAGACTTTCATAGAGTAATGAGTCAATTGGATTTTAAATGACCCTACCCCAGGGCCTGTACTTCACACAGCAAATCTTGGGATTTGACCTGCAGGTGCATCTTTTGAGTAGAAGAACTTCATATGACCTCTTAAAAAAAAATAAAAAAAAAAAGCTAGGAATGAAAGATCCCAAAGAGATCAGGTGCCTTACTTGTTTGCATGTTTTCATGACCTGTTGCTGCTGCTTTCTAAACACGTGGGAGCTGGTCATCCTCTGGGAACTCACAATTACTAACTCATTTAACCCTCACACAAAAGCCCAGTAGGGTGTATTATTATCATTTTCCACATAAGGAATCTGAGGGTCAGAGTGATGATGCATTATGCCCAAATCGCACTGCTGGTTAAGCAGATCTGAGACTCAAACTGAGGTAGGTCTGCTTGATTTCAACATCTACCCTCTATTTCTCTGCCATGGGTCCTTCACTTCTGCTGCATGGAGTCCCCTATTTCAATTTCCCATCTCCCAAAATGGTAAAAGCTGGAGACTTTCCTCTTTTATCCCTGCTCAAAAGTCCTAAGCCCCAATCCCAGCCCCTCATTTACTCCAAGAGCTGCAAGCCACCTCCTTAAAGTGTCTTATGTTTTATTTTCCCACCTTTAAAGGGAGGCTACTATATCAGCCTATCACCATTGTATCCTGCCTGAAGCATAAGTACAGAGTATTTCAAACTGTACTCTTGTTTCCTCTATTTGGGGGAAGTTTAACCAAAGGGTTTTAAGAGATAACTCATTGAATTAGCATTTATGACCCACATCCTGAAGAACTCTCTGCTGAGATACTTAACACTTTTCTTTTTAAATGTCCATAGGAAGAGGTAGGTATTGGATCTGCTCACAGAGCTGTAGTTGCTGTTACTTAGTGAGCACTCATATTACACCAGGTAACATATTCAAGGTAGGAATGAGCAGGATTACAGGAAGTTGCTGGACATGAATAGCCAGATTAACTGAAAGACGGACCTGGACACTCACAGGAAGTTTCCCTATGAAAGTGAAACTTCCCGTACGTTCACATCGTTGGCTTAGGGTAGAGGGGAAAGAATGGGTTTGCTACCACCTGAATTTTGATAGATAAGGAAGCTTGAGTCAGACTGGGCACATGGTAGTTGGAACTACAAATCAAAGCTTTGCTGTTAAAAGGGAAGTGATTGCTGGTTTTTTAATGGGTTTTCCCAACTGAACACAGAAACTGATCTTCAATTACACTTGACTGCTTCTAT
Organism: Hyaena hyaena; assembly: GCF_003009895.1. Classification (NCBI taxonomy): domain Eukaryota; kingdom Metazoa; phylum Chordata; class Mammalia; order Carnivora; family Hyaenidae; genus Hyaena; species Hyaena hyaena. Next base: position 1,120,962 of record NW_024081199.1, on the reverse strand, counting down.
AATGATAGCAAGTGAGACACAGAGAAAAAGAGATTGTTCTCCAGGGACATTTACTCTGAACACTTCATTATCCTGACTGAGGGGAACTGAGTAGGCAGAGAATGTTCTCCCATTGGGCCAAATTGTGAGGGGCAAGGACCTGCCATTTGTCACAACAAACTAAAAGACAATAGGGTGAAATGAAGGACCCTCATTTCCATGAACTTATTAACTCTTTCTCAAGGAAAGAGCCTAAGATAGTGTAACACTCCCTGAAGGTTCCATGCACACAATCACCCCCTTCCTTCTGGCTCCAGCACGTGTCCCAGGCATGCCCAGCAGACCCCGTGTTTAAGAAGCAGCCTCACTCTTTAGCAGCTAGACTTGGATCAGTCACACCTGGAGCTTCAGCTCTAACACACCAAGGAGATTTGATCCAGAAGAAAGCAGATGAGAGCCTCTAACCCTTCCTCCCCCTTGCTGAAATTCCTCTTTTCCCAGAACTAGCCCGGACTTCCTCCTAATTGTCTTTTAAAGGTGGGAATGGTAGGAGAATTTGATTAGAAGCTCCTTTGCAAATTCCCTGCTGCTTCTGAATTTTTGTCCCTAATCTCCCAGTCCCTCCAACACCAGTGTGGGATCTGCCTGATTCTGAGAATGCTAACACACCGCCTCCCCCCCCCCCCCCCCCCCCCCCCCCCCCCGCCCCGCCGGCCCGCCCAAAAGGGTTAGATTTTCCTACTGGGAACTGGCTTCCTCCCCCTTCCAGACTGAAAAGCATGAACACCAATTTTTAGACAAAGGGGTTCACAAGTGGTCTCATTCAATGTATGTACCACTCCTCCCCCCCAACTGTCTGTATCAGTATTTCGCCGATGAAGAACTGATGCTTAGAGAGGGTCAGGGGGTGTCCTCTGCCCCAGGAGCTATGGGTTTGTGATCAGTGGATCCTAAAAAGCCCCTTGCCCTGTTCTGCAGGTGAGGGCCAGCCCGGACGACCAGATGCGTTGCAGGCCTCCTACCCGACCTCCCCCCCCCCCCCCCCCCCCCCCCCCCGCTTTGGCGCCCGGGGAGATGTAGTGAAACTCCCATAAAGCTTGAAAGGTTCCGGCTTCCTTCCTGACACGGACCCAGGTGGAAAAAAACTTCATTCCCTCAGCGGCTTCGTGGTCGCCTGCTCCCACCACTGCTGCGGTGACCTCGCGTCCGCAGAGCGCCGTCCATGGCCCTGGAAACTGTTGTGTCCTGGAGCTGCGAATAAACCAGCAGGCAGGCCCCGGGGACACGCGGCTCCAACTGTCCGTCCAGCTAGCTGCAGGCCACGCGTTGCTTTCACTGCTAGAAAGGAGGCCTGGCAATCCTAGTTTTGCCCGGAAAGCGGAGGCGCTTTGATATTCCGGGTTTAAAGACGAGAGCATGGCCCAGGCGGCCAGCTCCCCCGCGGCTTGGCCAGCCTAGGTGCTAGTGCAGCTGGGCTGCTGGGGGGGCTCAACTTTGGCTGCTCCCCTGACCATAAATTAGTGGGCGCCTCCTCCCAAGGGTTCTCCGGGCCTCCTTCCCGCTCGCCTGCGCTCTCCGGGCCAGCAGTTCTGCAAATCCAAACCTCCAGACCCGTGTGCTAAGGGTCTGGGGTCTGCAGAACGATAAGCCGGATAGAGCTAAATGGGGTCGCGGCGATCCACACTCACCCCGCCTGATAACCCCACTTCCCCCGGGTCTCCGCGTCCATTCCCAAGGAGTCAGTTTTTCCTCTCCGGGATTGCTCTCCCTGTCGGCCACCTGCGTCTGTTGGGATGCCTCGGAAGGTCTCTACTCTTCGCATCCTCCTCCATCTCCTTCCAAGACCACCCTAACTTCTTCCAGATCTCCTATGAAACCCCGAAGGGCAGTTTCTTCTCTCCAGACTAAACCGGACCCGCAGCGGGTGGAAAAGCCCCGAAGCCTCCCACACTAGGCTGCAAACTACTTGCTTACCAAGTCCAAAGGTCAGCTAAAGTTTGGCTGATAAACAGAACCCGTACAAGAAGGTCTTCAGCCCCCCAGCGTGAGTACAATGGACCCTGGTAAGCCCTGCTCCCGGCCGGGGTCTCCAGCTCTCCGGTCTGCCCCTCATGCGCTCCCTCTCTCGTTTTTCCCCCCTCCCCACGACCATTTGCATCTTGCCGAAAGCCGGGCCCTCCCCACTAATTTGCATATCTTATATGGCCTAATGGTGGCGATCATGGCAAGTTAGAAATTTTCTGACTCCTCTCGGAGGAGACTCCGGGACCCCGGGGAGTAACAGGTGTCTGAAGGGTGGGGGGGTTCCTGGACTTGGGGTTCGCTTGTGAAACTCCCCTCCACCCTCCTGTCTCGCGCCCACCCAACTCCCCTCAGCCCCTTCTTTTTCTTTCCTTGGAAAATGGTGTCCAAGCTCACGTCGCTCCAGCAAGAACTCCTGAGCGCCCTGCTGAGCTCCGGGGTCACCAAGGAGGTGCTGGTCCAGGCCTTAGAAGAGTTGCTGCCATCCCCGAGTTTCGGGGTGAAGCTGGAGACGCTACCCCTGTCCCCCGGGAGCGGGGCCGACTCCGACACCAAGCCAGTCTTCCATACTCTCACGAACGGCCACGCCAAGGGCCGCCTGTCTGGGGACGAGGGTTCTGAGGACGGGGACGACTATGACACCCCTCCCATCCTCAAGGAGCTGCAGGCGCTCAACACCGAGGAGGCGGCGGAGCAACGGGCGGAGGTGGACCGGATGCTCAGGTAGGCGCGGGCCGAGGTGGAGGCCCTAGAACCCAGGGCTTGTGCCTGAGCGACGCCGCGTCCAACCCCTCTCGCCAAGCCTGTTTCCCACGAAGGAAGACCCCCGGGGGGCGCTCCGCTTCTCTCCCAACACCTGGACCCCTCCCAGTACCTCAGTCGGAGGGCCCTGAATCCTGAGGCTCCCTCTCCCCCTGCCCAGGCCAGCGCTCGGGACCGAGGGGCCCTCCCGGCCTGGGAGAACCGGAGCTGCGGAGCCCTTTGCGGAAGGGTTGCGCGCCCTACTGAAGGTACGGGTGGGTGCAATGAGGCAGTGGCCATTTCCCAGAGCAGAGGCTCGGGCCCGCACAAGTCCCAGGCCGAGCGTTTCCCCCGGGCCAGCCTCCTCCCCGATCCCGGGAAACGCAGGCCGGCCTCAGGCGCCCTGTCCTGCCGTTCTTTGCAGAGGGCCTGGGGACCCCCGGAGCCGGGACCCGGCGGGGCCAATTCTTTAGCGGGCACTCCCATCTGCAGCGCCCATGCAAGACCCCAGGATTATCCGGAATCCCCAAAGCCAGTTCAGATTTGCAAAAGGAAATGTTTGAGTGTTGCAGGGCCGGGGCTCACCCGCACGGGGCAAAAGAATCACGTATCTAAGCAAGCCGGCGACAAATTCGGCTGAGATAGCATTTGCAGAGGATTTGGTCTCATACTGAGAAATAAGGGCGTCTCCAGATCTCGCCCCGGACATCCCGGCGTCCCGGGGAATTCAGGCAGGCTGGGATCCTTTGCTGGGCCTCTCCGACCCGCCGAGGGCTTTGACAGCTGGTTACTAATTATCCAAGGAGCCCAGCGGTTCCCTTAGACCGCACGTCTCTCTCGGCCGCTCGGCTCGAGGACCGAGCCCCTCGCGTGGCCTCGGACACTTGAACGCCGCGGTTTCAAGGCAGGGACCAGGACCAAAGTCGCGCCCCGATTCAATCAGGCAGCCTCAGTCGTGAGAGCAGCAGTTTGGGGTGGGATGTGACCTTGTATTTGAATTTGCGATCTGGGGACTCAGCGGCTTACTCTCTAGCAAAGACGCTGGGGGATTTCTAGATTTTCCCCCCAAAAGTATTTGGCTATTCGTAGGTTTGAGGTTCTTGCCTCGCAGTTTCCCCCGAGCGGCGGCGGTTTCTCCCCTGCCGGATTCGGGCGCAGGAAGGTGAGGAGTCGGAAGAGGAGCAGCTGGGGCTCTGGGGCGGTCGGGCGATCTAACCGAGCTCCCGCTGCCTGCCACCGGCAGCCCGCGGGGCCCAGGCCCGTCTACCTGGCCGCAAGCAGCCGTCTTCTAGCCGGTCTCTGGGAGGATTTGGGCAGCACGAGGCGACCCAGGGCCCCCTCCGCACCCAGCCCCGCGCTGGGCTGGACGCAGCAGAGATGTAACATAAACGGCAGCACGTGGAGTTGGGGTGTTATTAATTTATTTCTATAAATCATCAACAGAAAGATACACAGAGTCGCGATTAGGTTGAAAAGAGAGGCGGGTTATTCATTGGTGAAGTTGTAAACGCTGCTTAGACGGGGAAGGAAATCCAAACGCCGACGTGGGTCGGCTCGCCGCTGCCCTCGCGCACGCTCGGCCCTGCGGGGCGCTCCCGGCCAACCCCCGGCGCCGGACCTCGGTTGCCCCCGCGGCCCCCGCCGACCCGGGGCCGCGCGCGCCTGCAAGCCCTGCGCGAGCCTCGACCCTCTGCCCTCCGCCCAGCGCTTGGCTCCAGCGGGGCGGGGAGGGAGGCGAGGGGCCGACCCCCTCACCCGGGTAGAGGCGCAGGACAGACCCAAGGTTTTTCCCCCTTTCCCAGGCGAGCGCCACCTTCCCTCCCCCCATCTTCGGGAGTGCTCAGACTTTATTAAAGTAATTTTTCAAGAAATTGCAAGCGGTTCCCAGGTCACTGAACGGTCGGCTTCTGAGCACTCCCTTTTTTGCCCACCCTGTTCTCCTAAAGCTGAGAGAACAGAATTAAATTCACTTTTTGTACTGCCTGGACGCTCTTTATACCTCCTAGAAAGGAAAGGAGAGAAGTGAAGTTCCGGGAGTGCGCGCCGCCCAGCCCCGGGACCCGGGCTCTCGGCTCGGAGCCGCCAGGTTCGCAGGCCTCTGTCCTGGGGCGCCTGCCGCGTTTGCAAAGTGGGCTGCTCCCTGAGGAAGCCAGAGTCGAAGCTTCTTAAGGAACGCGCGGTGAACCGTGCTGGGCTTTTCTCCTCGTGGGCAGCAAAGTCACTGTTCGGAAGGAGCGTGCTGGGCCCCACTGGGGTCGAACGTTTGACACCTGCGCCCTGAGCGCAGTGGTCACTTGTGCTTCTCCGGATCCGTGTATTTGTCGGGCTCTGGAACCCCTCATTATAAGCTGTATTTTCAAATGAACAAGCATAATGAGCTCTCTGGGCGCTTCCCGGTGAACACAGGTGAATTCTGTGATTAGAGAGCTGGAAAGGTATAAATAACTGCGCCATCTTACCCCTGATTCTAGTCCTTAGATACGGCCTTAAAAGTTTGCTACTTTGCAAGGTTTCCTTGGACCTTTTTTTTTTTAACCTTCCCAATTGTTAAGATAATTATTCTTTCCACAGAAACCTCCGCTCTAAAGAACATTACACTACTATGCTAGCTTTCTTAGACACACGAAATGAACACAGGTGAAGAAATTTGAACCAAACGAAAATAGTCAAAGAATCTGTTAAAGCGATATCAACTTTGAAAATCCACTTTTTCTAACTTTCGAAGCAATTGTATTTGTTGGAAGTGTTTTTCCACCCTAAAACCATCTGTGGAAATACTTGTCAGAAGTAAGCTTTTAACGTGATCGCTGGTGTTTATACAGGTATATGCATTCCACCGACCTATTACACTACTTTTACTCAAGGTGAATTTTGCATGTGTGAAACTGGAATGTGTTTTCACATTTTTTGTTCTTGTTGTTAGTTTCTTGTGTTTCATTACTTGGACATAGCTTTATAAATACTCGCGAAATGTATTAACTTATATATGATTGATCTTAAAAGTTTGTCTTTCCCAAAAATATCCCTACCAAAGTCTATGATCCTGTGAATTTAATATCAGACTTGTTAATATAGCCACAATTATTCAAATGCTTACAAAATAGTTTAATTACTAGGATTTTAAGTTCATCAAACAAAAACTAATTTTATTTGACATATGATAAGCACCATTTAGAAATGAATTGACTAATTTACAACCCTACCCGTTTTATCCTCTGCTTTATACGTTCTTTATTGTTTGGGATGAAACAAATTTTTCCCTTTTTTCTTTTCATGTTCTATGAGGCTACTTTACACATCGGCATATAGTAAAAGGGTGCTGGGTCTTTTTTTTTTTTAATTAAATATAGAGCTGTATTAAACACACAGTGTACGTGATGTATTGCATTAATACTTTTGTTCTATACTTTGCCTCATTTCTTAATTTCTTGTTTTAAATGATATCTCTCACTTTTAAGTCAATAAGCAATGAAAGATAGTAGCAAAGTTGAAAACACCTTAAACAAATACAATTCAAAGGCACTGGTACATTGCTGTAAAATTGCTTATGTATACCTGTGTTTATGAGAAATGAAAAGTATAAATAAGTTTATCCCAAGCTTGAAATTTATGAAAGACATTGCCTTCCAGAAACTCTTACCCAATCAGGGTAGAACTGCAAGAATACAGGAAACCATCGCATTTGGGATGGTTAATATCTCATTCAGAAACTGAAAATATTCCCACTCTGTTTCATCTGAGAGGTGGGGCTCTGGTGACTTTTTTTTTTTTTAACTTGGCTCATCTCACTGGAGCAATTCTTCACTCCAGGAGGAACATCATTGTATTTCTTAAAACTTTTCTGAAACTGTTTAGCATTTGCCCAAGAAGTTCTTCTTGCTTCTCAAGAGACAAGCACACATGTTTCACTCCACTCTCGTAAGCTAGGAAACTGAGACACCCATTCAGAAAGGAAATAAGGTAGAAAAGGTCTAGCATCAAAACTGATGCTGCCCCCCTATCATTGCAGGATCAATGTCCCTGAGCTAATGGCATCTCCACTTTCCAGACAGGGAAAATTCTTGCCTTCAAGCCTCTCACTTTCCAGGAAAATGAAGGAAGGCAAAATAAAATGGGAACGTTTCTTTCTGCTTAATGAGAAAGAGTGCAGGTGGTGCTGTCCCATCCTTAAGACAGGAGGTCCTCCTCACCTTTACCCTCCTGGTCTCACATGAAAGGAATGGAGTGTACTGTATAGAAGCTTTCATCTCCCTTTTTTCTAGGTTCTGTTTTGGCCTCCCCTCTCTCCCGAGGATGGAGAAATAGGTGAAGATCAAGGTTTTGCAAATAGTTTAGGTAAAACTCCTAAAAAGAGAATCTTTCTCCCCAGACATCTTCCATCAAATTCATAACCATCTGCTTATCTGTCTAGTGAGGACCCCTGGAGGGCTGCCAAAATGATAAAGGGCTACATGCAGCAACACAACATCCCCCAGAGGGAAGTGGTCGATGTCACAGGTCTGAACCAGTCACACCTCTCTCAGCATCTCAACAAGGGCACTCCCATGAAGACCCAGAAGCGAGCAGCCCTCTACACCTGGTACGTCCGAAAGCAACGGGAGATCCTCCGACGTAAGTGCTTTAATCCCCCCTGGACCTCAACCTGTGGTGACCTTTGCCCTGATTCTGACCCCTGTGGATTGCCTCAGTTTCCCCTTCCACAAGATGGCCTGCATAGCACTTGGCAAATATTAGGAAGCTTGTAGATGGATTTGGTTTCCATAATTATTGTACAATGGATTGGCTTTGATCATTTTCTTCTCCATGGTCCCTTATTACCTAGCCAGCTACCTTGACAAGTACTTTAGAGTATGCCTTGAATTTCCTGGTCCCTGCTTCCAACATCCTTCTCTTTGAAGCCAAGTAGGTCACAGTGGAATATTGTCTCCCAAGTCAGCCAAGCAACTACCCCTTGATATATAACCACAGATAAGAGTTTCCAAGGAAGATGTTTTGTAGCAATCAATAATATTGATCACTGTTCCTGTTCTCTCTTCCCTTTGGAGAGAATGTACAAAATTGAAGATATTTGTATATATAGATATATTCAGAACTCGACCCTGCTATTTGGGAGGGGGTTGCACTTGCATCCTGAAGCAACTTAAGGTGATTATTCACATTTACCAAAATCAGTAAAGCTTTGAGACTTGAGCTGGTGATGCTGTCTGATGAAGAAGCTTCTCTGGCTAAATCGGGACATAACACAAGTGTCTGCGTTTGGAACTCTGACTGATCAATACTTGTCATTTCCATCCCCATCCCCAAATCTCCTCTCTGTCCCAACATCTTTTCCACCTACTAATACCAAGAGATTTTTGTTTTGAAGTATTGGGAAGTTTGAACTGCATTTGAAAGATATTCTGTGTTTATTTTAGGACAGTGTACTTTTATTATCCTTTAATTATTTCAATCAGCCCTTTTCCTAGGAAAATTTTGTATGAGCTTCCACCCTTCCCATATACTATCCTCTGGGCCATGGTCTTCTCTGCCTTTGTTAAGATGCCAGTTTCCACCACCTTCTGGGTTGGATTTTTCTCCCCTCTCACTGGATGTCCACTTCTTAAAATCATTCTCATTTTCTGTCCTACACTGCTCTAAAGTGATTGTTTCAGTATTTATGATCTCAATGTCTGTGGGCTGGAAAGGCCTTCATGGTGGAAGGAAATGTTTCAGACCTCCATCTCCTGTTGTGGCTGCTTGTTGTAAGCGTTAAATGGATAGATTAGAAGAAGCAAAGCAGCATAGGAGAAGAGGCCCCTTTTAAACTCTGGGTTGATTCACTCCCCATGTTGACTAGGTCTTTAAGAATTTGTGTTTTTGACATGAAGCGACTCTCTGTAATTCCTGGAAAGGCAGAGAACATTCTCAGGAGCCAGAGTCTCCGAAGGCCAGGGAACCATTGGACCTGCCCTTGCTCCAATCCAAGCCCCATGTGGCATCTCCAGTTTGAGCTGCCTCTCTGTGCTCAATGGAAGTTCCCTCAGAAAGGAGAGGGAGACAGGAAAGGCCAGCTAGAAGCTTTGAAAAACACACACATCCTAGAAAGTTTTGCAACATGCTTGAAAAGAAACATTTTACAAAAACATATGACAGGCCCTGCCAGGGATTTTTTGAGTTATTGTTATTGCTGTTTTAAAGCCACATGAGACATAAACCTTAAGAAACTGTAAATACTATCTGAACATCGATTATGTGCCAAACACTGCTGGGCTGTGAAATACACAGGCCCTTTTCTCCAGGGAGTTACAACCCAATGGGGGAGATGATATGTTCAAGTCAATGACAGCTGCTTTCAAAAAGCTGTTATAAAGGTATACACAAGGGGTAGCAGAGGCACTGTTAAATTGCCTAGAGGCCTCACAGAAGGCTTCCTAGAGGAGGTGACATTGGAACCAATTCTTGAAGGATGAATACCAGACACATAAATGTGAGATAAAAATTAGGAATTGAGATGAATAAAAGAGGGACACAAGTGAATGGGGTGTGTGGAAGGAGAAAGAAATGGGAGAATTTGAAAAGATGACCCACTGGTGCACCTGGGTGTCTCAGTCGGTTAAGCATCCAACTCTTGATTTTGGCTTAGGTCGTGATCTGACCTCATGGTCAGAGATCAAGCCCTGAGTCAGGCTCTGCACTGATAGTGCTTGGGATTCTTTCCCTCTTTCTCTGCCCCTCCCTGCCCTCTCACAAATTAAAAAAACAAAACAAAAAAACAAAAAAAGTTTTAAAAAAAGATGACATAAATTTTTTTTAAAAAACTAAAACTAATAAGTGAAAATATTCATGGGCCCATCTACACATAGAGAATGTGCTTGTCCATGCTGGCTCCTGAGTCTATAAATAGGCTGTTGAAACCAGCTTCTTAAAGAATTTTTATGGGCAGTGAACATTTTCTGTCCTCTCACTTCCCGTCCTCCCCCCAACTTTAATCTAGAAGGAACTGAAGGAGAGGTGGTGGATTCTGCTTCTTCAAAAATTGTGAAGCTAGGGTCCTGAGGTGGGTAGAGCCTGGATGGTTCTGGACCCCCACAGGCAATGTATTGAGGCTGATTCTGGCACACACAGGTTTCTGAATATAGTGCCAGTGGCTGCCTCCTCAGAGGGCAGCCCCGCACTTCTGGATGACTGTGAGTGATCTTCACACCTATCACAGACAACAGTGGAGTCCATTGTATTACCTCCACCCAAGTCAGATTGCAAGGTTTTGGGGATGCATTGGTTGAGTTTTGTTTTTAGCAATAGGTGACGCATAGGCTGCTGATAAGGAAACTTCACGTCACATCTTTAGGCTGGGTTCACGTCCTGGCTCACATCATGCAACTTTGGGCAAGTTCTGTAACCAGTCTGAACCTCTATTTCTTCAGGTACAAAGTGGAGATAACCATACTTCTTGCATGTAGAGATTATAGGAATTAGATGAAGGGATACACTTAGAGGACCTTGTACAATACCCCAGCAAGGGAGCAGTTCAATAAGTGTTCATTGTTATCACATCTCTTCGTAGTACAGAAAGAGCCTTATATTGATCCTGGGTCCTTGGGATTATCCATACTGGCTTTTGGCTCTTACGGAGACTCCACAGGGCCACAGGGAGGAGAGAAGACCCTGAGCAGGGAACTTCTTTTTCCCTCTTATTGTCCCTGAAGTAAAGGCACTAGCTGGCTGCCATGAAGACCAAATGACATAAGAGGTATGAAAGCACTCTGAGAGATATAGCGTCCATAGGAATTTGGGTCCCCATCACCATCCTGACTAGAGGTAGATATTCTGAGAGACTGTTGAGTGCCCCTTAGGTGTTCACCCAGTCCCTTTCCACAGGCAGGGAAGCTGTGGAGTTGGAGGGATGGGGGACAGGATTAGGTAACTTGTCTGGGGCCCTCCAGTATCCAATGGAGGCAGTGGCTTCCTGCCAGTGTATTTGGCAAAGACTTTCTCAGGTATCTAAAACAATTGTTGGGAACCAGTGAAAACACAGCTGTAAGTGGCCTAAGAATCATCCAAAGTGGGTAGGGCCCAAATCAAAGGCCCCAATTACATGTTTGGTCCATCCACCCAGGAGACTGCTTGTAACTTGGCCAATCAGAAACCGGTTCAAACAAAGCTAAGTCCTGAGTCCAGGCTAGTTACAGGCCCACTGCTTCTGAGGATGGAACCAAATGGAAATGGATCCTTAGATTGGTAGTAAGTTCCCTGTTGCTGGAGGTGTGTGGACTGGAAGACTATGTGGTAGGGTGTTGTCAGGGGGATTCAAGCGTTAAATAGTGGCCCCAACTTTGAACCTTGGAGAATTTTGGATTGAGTTGCCTCTGAGATTGCCAGGAGGGACTCCAGGAACCAAGAAAGAAAAACATCAAGGTCCAGAACCTGGAGACCAGGAGTTAGGAAATGAATCTGTTATGTGTCCTTACTCAGCAGGGTGGTTGGCCTCTATGCTTATTCATCTGTAAAATGGAACTAATGACTCTTAACCCTGCTTCATGCAGATAGGAGGAGGACAATAACAAAGTTCGCCCACAACCAAATATCACATCTCAGTTAAACCATATAGGCTAGGGTGTCACCACTGGGTGAGCTTCCACCTTTTATTCATTCATTCATCCAAAAATGTATCGAGGGTCATTGTGGACCTGGATCCTTGGGAATTGGGTGGACAGGGAGCATCTACATTTATCTTTCTCCAACTCATTAAATGCCATTGCTAGAAAGGTCCTATGTCTATAGACTTCTGCATTTGCCATCTTTTAAATGTGTAGGCAGGTCTGTGAGATCTTCCCTCTTGGGCTGTTTCTCTCATAAATGGACCCTTGGACACACACACACACACACACACACACACACACACACACACACCATCACCTTTGAAATGATCTGAAATGAAAGCTTCTTCTCTTTCAAATATAAAACTCCAGTTCTATTTATTTCAAAGTTCTAGTCAACAGGTTTTGAGTCTTGGGTTTTTCTAAGAGCATCATAAGGTAGACACCTAGGATATATGAAGAGAGAGGGGAGGTGGGGAGAGCTGTTTTTAGTCTCTGAATATTTTTTCTAAGTGCAAATTGTACCTAGGAGCCCTTTCCCTCTACACCTGAGACTTGGTTGAGCCATCCTCTTGGACACCAAAACACAAGAGGTCAGGATTCAGAGGGCTGCTTCATGTCTGAGGGCCAGTGAGCCAAAGAAAACACATTACCACTAAAAACTATGGGTGGCCATATTTGAGCTCCTTCAAAGAAAGAAAAGGGGTGGCTTTGTGGGGTGGACTACGGTGGGCAGAGAGAGGCCTATTGTGAGGTTCCCCTCTGTACACCATGCCCCAAACATAATAACAGCAGATGGCAAAACTTCGGGGAGAGGAATAAAGGTGTTTTTGTCCGTCTGTCTGTCTGTCTGTCTGTCTGTGTGCCAAGTGAAGGCTACAGACCCTATCAAATCTACTCCTCTCTCTTTGCAGAATTCAACCAGACAGTCCAGAGTTCTGGAAATATGACAGACAAAAGCAGTCAGGATCAGCTGCTGTTTCTCTTTCCAGAGTTCAGTCAACAGAACCAGGGGCCTGGGCAGTCCGATGACGCCTGCTCTGAGCCCCCCAACAAGAAGATGCGTCGCAACCGGTTCAAATGGGGGCCCGCATCCCAGCAAATCTTGTACCAGGCCTACGACCGGCAAAAGAACCCCAGCAAGGAAGAGAGGGAGGCGTTAGTGGAGGAGTGCAACAGGTAACACCACCAGAAACTCGCTTGAGCAGGCAGGCAAGCACGTGGACCTGAGATCCATCCCCTCAGTCCCAGGATATTGAAGTACTGATTATCCAGCTAAGTGTGCCTCGTTTGGGGTTTCCCAATGTGTGTTCCATGGAACCCTGAATTCAAGTCATTACCAAATAAGTTTGAGAAACATCAGATGCATAATCCCTCTTGAGGAGTCATGGCATAAAGTAACATCTTAAAGATTCTGAGAAGGCCTAGAGGCAAGAGATTCACTTAGCTTTGTTGAATTGATTGCTAGCTGTGGAATCTTTTTTTCTGGGGGACATTTGCATCATCAGCTTTTTTGCAAGGAAGATACTCTGGAGAATCCTGGTCTAAAATATGCCAGTGAAATAAGAATCATGTGTCTGACTTCAATGCAGACCAGGGAAAAATCGTTGGTCCAAAAGGAAACTTGGCAGAAAAGAACTGGTCAGATCTGTCCAATCCACTCTGCCCACATGAACAGAGTTCTTTTGTTATCTTAACACTGCATGTAATTTTAAAGAAAACTATCAGAAATCCTTGGGATACCTTATTAATTAATTAATTAATTCATTCATTCATTCCTGCCATCCTCTGACTCCAACAATGACTTTCTTTTTTTTTTTTTTTTAAGTTTATTTATTTAAGAGAGAGAAAGAGAGAGAGAGAGAATATCCCAAGCAGGCTCCATACTGTCAGTATAGATCCCAATGTGGGACTTGAACTCATGAACGGTGAGATCATGACCAGAGCTGAAACCAGAGTCAGACACTTAACTGACTGAGCGTCCCAGGTGCCCCTCCAATATTGACTTTCTTAAAAGTCTGGTCTTTGCTCTGGCCAACACCTGTGGTCTCTCTCTGTTTCAGGGCTGGGCTGGCTCCAGCAAAGGATATGGTTGGGGAGGTCAGGCCAGGAAGGGGGAGGCAAAGCAGTCTGCTTGGAGTTGCTACAGAGTCCCCAGGCTGTACTCTGTCCCCCTGCTTATGAGAAGCTCCCTAGCATCCAACGGTGTCTAAAAGTCTCTCTGATATGCCAAGAGGCCCAGTCTGGACCTTCTCCCTGAATTACCTGCCTTTTGGCCACTCTCTTCTTGTCAGGAGCCACACCAGAGGCCTCTGCCCCTCACTTCCAGGGCCACAGAGCTTGTGCTGCACCTGTGTTGAGCCTTATTCCAGCCATGTCATCAGAGAATGACTACTACATGGGCTGGGCTTTTCTCAGGACCAGCTTTTCCCCAGGATCCAGCTCTATCCTTGGTCTTTTTATACCCCTAACTGAAACCACTGGGATTGTGTGTCTGGAGCCGAGCACCAGCAAGCCTCCCCCTGGCTGCCCTTACTCACCATCTCTCCCACTGTCCATCCTCAGGGCAGAATGTTTGCAGCGAGGTGTCTCCCCCTCCAAAGCCCATGGCCTGGGCTCCAACCTGGTCACTGAAGTCCGCGTCTACAACTGGTTTGCAAACCGCAGGAAGGAGGAGGCATTCCGCCAGAAGCTGGCCATGGATGCCTACAGTTCCAACCAGACACACAATCTGAATCCCCTGCTTTCCCACGGCTCTCCCCACCATCAGCCCAGCGCCTCTCCTCCAAATAAGCTGTCAGGTAAGCCTGGCCCAGGCCTCACTGCCTTGGCAACCCCACCATCCTGCTCTCCCCATGGGTCTTATCTGGATCAGGATTTTTCAGAGGAGGAAATGCTTTGGGATGGGGCTCAGGCTGGCCTCCCATTGCCAGGATGTTCTTGTGAAAACAGTGTTTGGCTGTGATCAGGTTTCCTCTGAGTCCTTGCTCAGCCTCTAGGGAGCCCCTCTCTCCAGTCTTCTCTGGTCCCCTTTCTTCTCCCTGTGTGGCTGCTGACTCAGCAAGTCAGTGCGGCTGTCAGATTAGACAGAGAGGCTGCCTTATTGGTATGCTAGGTCCACACTGCAGGCAGAGGGGTCACTTCCTCCACCCCGTCCATATCCTCCCCCAGGGCTCTGTCCAGCTCCAGCAGGAGGAGCCCAGGGGCCTCTCTGGAAGGGCCACTCTATTGACAGTTTCTGCTTGTTCTCTGCCAGAGTTTGGGTGGAAACAACCACTTAAAATCTTTGCGCAGATGGCCTTCTGGCCGATTCACATTGAGTACCTACTGTGTGCCGGCCTGGATTAGGATGCCTCTGTTGTGGGGTGTGGGTTTATCAGGGTGAAACCCCTATATGCTGAGTGCTGCAGCAGGCATAGTCTGAAGGCGCTTCTCCTCCTGAGGCTTAGTTCTTCCAGGAAAGCTGGCTTCCCAGAATTGGTTTGCTTACTGAGGCTGATGTGGTGCCCATGTAAAAAGAGTATGGCATCATCTCCCACCACTCTGGGGAAGGGCTTGCAAAAGTAGAGCCAACCACCATTTCCAACTCAGGGTTGGTTCTGAAGTCTGTTGTCCCCTTGCCTGCTGGTTGCTCCTCTGCTTGGAGAGCCCTGTCTAGGGCTGGCCTAAGTGTTGGGGGGCCCAGCCCGGGCAGTATCCAAGCTTTTGTTCCACTCTGTGCTCCCACCAGGATCTCTGGTAGCCTGAAACTGTCCAGCATGAAGCCTGGGCCAGGGCTTAGGGGCTTCTGTGGATCCAACTCCCACCGAAGGGAAAGGCTCAGCCACATAGGGAGAAAGTTGGGGTTACTCTTGAGAGATGGAGGAGCCCCTGATGGACACTGGCCTGATTGCAGAGTAACACAGTCCCTTAATGGAAATTCAAAGCAGGGTTCAGAGGGTAGTGGCAAACGGCATGTGACAAGCACTGAGCAAGACTGGAGCACTTGCCACCCGCAGTGATCCACGGAGCTGGCTCTGGAGCTGTGGGGGGCATTATTGAGGAGACAATGGCTATTGTGTTGGGACCTGTGATCTCCACACCAAAGTCAGGGAGCCTGCAAGCCAAACAAAGGCCCAGCAGCTTTCTGACAAGCTGGGGTTGTGGTGAGGTCACCACAGGGTCGTTAGCTTAGGCCTTATGTATATGGACAGGAGACAGATAGGGGCTGGAGGGACAGGGGCGGGTCCTGGAAACAGAGCAGGCTGGGTGGAAAATACAGTCCCAGAGCCATCTAAGTTGAGTCCAAGAAGTCATGGCCCACTGGGAGTGGGTTCTCAGGGTCTCCCCAGATATCGGCTTTTGAAACAATCATGGAATGCTAGAACTGGGCAGAACGTCAAGGAAGGAAACTGAGGCTCAAAAGAAGCAATGACTTGCCAAAGTTATACAGAGCGATGGTGGCATATAGGGCTAGAACTTGGGCCTGCTGTTTCCCACTCAATACAGCATAGATACATGCGTGTCCCTACCCACGGGAGCATATTGTGTCCTTGGGGAGACATCGTGCTGGTATGGAGGTCCCAGAACCATCTAGGGACTGAGGCTGTCTTTTAGGGCTTCGTGTGTCTTTCTAGGGAAAGATTCCTATTTATGGAGCAATAATTATGGGACATTGTATATTTTCAGTGGCTGTCCTTCCCCTCTGTGTTAATTTTCACTCAGGGCTCATCATGATATCCTTGTCCATGCCCAGGGAGTAGATTCTCTGGACTTAGTTTTGAATCCTGCATCTAGCCTGTAACTGAGTGTGACCCAGCCATGTAACTTCTCTGAGTCTAACTTTCCTGTCTGTAAGATCAATACCTTCCTCATCGGGTCCACATGAGGATTAAATGAGAGAATGTGTAAACACCATCTTTCCCAATAAACTGTAACCACTATCATTATCACTCATGGGATTAGCGCAGAGGGAAGAATGACAGGTAGCAGAAATCCATTTCCTTCTAAATTTCACACACTGGGGCATTATTCCGAAGAGGCAGTGACATGTGACCTGGCCCTGGGACTGGAAACAGAAGCGACCCCTGGGCTGGGGCCTGGGGTGCAGAATGCTGGCATGTGTGTCTATTCCCCTAGTCAGGTTGCCAGGGGGACACATGAGGTGTGAAGGGGCTGCTGGGGAATGCACCCAGGGCTAGGCTGACAGCAGGCTAGAGCCCAGCACTCAGAACGGGGTATGGTCTGTAGAGCCTCATGGTGCACTTCCTAACATGGGCCCCATGGCCAAGGTATTGCTCTCTAACCAAGCCCAGAATGTACATGGGTGTAGAATACAAAATAAGCTCTATGGTGGCCAAGGAGAAACCAACACCCAGAGTCAGCATCAGCACCAAGCACCCTCCAAGGCTAAGCTGGGGAGACAAGGCCCTGATCTCTCTCCCCTGCACTCCTTCCCCTCTGAACACCAGCCTCTGAGCCTGGAGGACTGGAGGCACTTTAGAGACAAACCTTTCCCTTGAACCTTCTTCGGGAGAGGAGAGCATCTCTTCCCTAATGAGCCACCTTCTCTCCTAGCCACTCTGGGTGTGTTGTGGCCCACTTGCCCATGGTGACCACAGTGTGACCCTGGTCCTGGAATGTCCAGCACAATAGGAGGGGCAGGAGGAGCACTTTGCCTCTGTCAGCGGCTGATTGGTTACAAGGTGCCCTACAAACACACTGTCAGCAGAATCAGCTGTTTTCGGCGTTGCCTCTCCCCGCTTTACAATCACACACCAGCATGCAGCCCAGGGTTGTCATGGCTTTGTCTCCCTTATGCATGCTTAATTGACAATTAAGTTGGGGCTTTGAAACAGCCTGGCTGCCGCTGATGGGCCTTCATCTTTCCAGTGAGTGTCACAGGGGCACCCTTTGTTTGCTCTTCTTGGGGGCCTGAAGTTACTGTAGCAGGCTGCAGGCAGCCATTTATCTTCAGCCTGGAAGGCCTTTATCTGCACCACCCCCCCAGCCCTGCTCTCGCCAGCAGGAGCTGTCCCTGGTTATAAGCCACATGACAGCCCATTCTGAGGCCATTGAGCAGGCCTGGAGTGATGGCCCCTACCTCCATTCTGGAGCGGAATCAAGAGAAAGGCCCCCAAAAGGTCAGAGAGCAGGGCTGTGGCAAGGAAGGGACTGGTTGGGGACAGGTGCTTGTATTGATTGGCTCGAGAAGGAGGAGGAAGTTGGCATAGAGTGAAAGCTGGGCTAGCCTTGGCCCAAGCCTTGGGATCCGGCTGCATGATCTGGTGACCTGGTTCACTGTACCCTTTACTCCAGACCACAGCTGCCTACGACAGCAAGAGAGGGGCAGAAGGTCCCCATCAGCCTTCCTTCAGCCCACACTGCACGTCCTCACTCTTACATCATCTTTTGGGAAGGAGAATAAGGCTCATTCTCCTGGAGGCCATCTGAAGCCCTTCCAGAAGAATTTTTGGGATACCCTGACTAATAGCTTCTTTAAATGGAGACTTTTTTTCTGTAGCTGTTTACTCCTGCGTCTCTTCAAACTCTCTTGCCCCTTTTCCAAGCCCAGTGGACTTGATGGTCAGATCAGAGCTTGAAACCCAGAAAATCCTGCTTGTGGCCTCTCACATGCCCTACCTAGTCACCCACGAGAGTCCAAAGACTGGGTCTTAGACAAACCAAACTCTGGGCCAGGATATCTGTGTGGTTCCTAGTATTTTCCCTGATTTCCCTGAAATCTGCAGGACCTAAGGACATCTCAAAAGTGCCCAACATAAGGGTTATGGCTCAATGTGAATAATCATAACAGCTAGTGTTGATTAAATACTTCCTGGGTCCCAGGCCCTGGGCTGAGCACCTCCACGCATCATCTTATCTAATACACATGACAACCTTGTAGGGTAGAAACTTTCTGTACCCATACCACCATTTTACAATCAATGAAGGTGAGATGTTTGGAACATAAATAATTTGCCCAAGTTCATATAGTTAGCAAGCAGCAGAGACAGGTTTGGAACTATTACATACTGATCATCTCTCTGCTTTATGCAGATGCTAAGAACTTTTTGGGCATGGAAACCACCACACACACACACACACACACACACACACACACACATACACACAAACACTCACGCACAATACCCCCACAGTCCCTTCTTCTCCCACATTCTTATTGCTCCCCTCTGAATGACAAAATATTTTAGGACAGTGTGGGCAAGGACAGGTGTCTCCAAGTCTGGCTGGTTTACTGCTTCCCCTGCACCAACTGTTGCCTCTGACCAAGGTAGATTCTGCACTCTGCCCAGGGAAGAGATGTGAGCCCCCTCTTTCACCACCCCATCCCCATCTGGGCAGGGATTTGAACTGCCCTTGCAGTCAGCACTGTCTGCACTAAATACCTTAACAACTTAATGGGGCTTCTGAGACAGCCAGGTCACCTCAGCTCACCTCTGGAGCTCCGCCCCCTCCCCCGGGTAGCAGACAAGGGGCGGGTTGGGGGGGGGGGGCATTTATTAGGGTAGTCGTAAAAATATTCATCTCCACAGCAAAGGTCCCCAGAGTAAATAAACCCTATTGTCCCAAAGTAGCAAATTATTTCAGTTCAGAAAAGAAACAAATGCCACCTTGAAACATCTGGTCTTTTAGGAAACACTTTGTACTGACTGGGAGTTTAGGGGTGGACCTGGCTCCAGTGTTCTCCTTCATAAGGACCTTATCTGACAGCCATTTTATCTGCTGAATTTGAAGGTCATTTTATCTTGCGGTACCACCCCATCGGCTGCCACTGGGTTGAGGAAGACAATCAGGATATTAATGAGATTAAGAGGCCCAGCCTTCAGAGATTCTGCTGGCAACCTCCTCCTGATAGTGGACTGAGCCTGGTCTGCATACAAAGAAACCTGGTTGGTGGGCTGGTGGCGCTCAGAGCCTCTGCACAAAGGGGCCGGGAGATACTGGAGTGCTATCACGGGAAGCAGCCCCATCAGCCATGCCTAATCCCCCTGAAGGAGCCTTAGATGATTCAAGGACTCCTTGTTGCCTCCAGTCAGCGCTGAGGAGGAAGGAAGCTGCCTGCAAGCACACCCCCACTCCTCCCTCCCCACCTGCAGGTTACAGGAGAAGTGCCCTTGGAATCTGTTTGTTGAAGGTTTGATGGGAATGGAAAGGAACTTGGGGAGAATTAAGCACCAGAGGTACAGACAGCGGCCAAAATCTGTGCAAGGGGCCTTTGAAGCTAACTGCTCCATGAGAAGGCACAAGATCTGGCATTTTGCCTCTACCACTTTTCAAGGAGAAGTACAAGCACAAATGGGGAAGCTGTATATAGCTTATAGTGTGTGTGTGTATATATAGCTATACACATGGTGCACACACACACATATATGAGAATTCATAAAAATATATGAATGAAACATAACCCCAAAATAAGGTCAAATGAAGCATTCAGTTGTGGTTATCATCCCAGAAACTCTGGAATAGGAGTTGGCAAGCTTTTTCTGTAAAGAGCCAGATGGTAAACATTTTAGGCTTTTTGGGCAGTATAGTCCGTCTTCACAGCTACTTGACTCTGCCTTTGTAGGATAAAAGCAGCCACAACCATATGTAAACAAGTGAATGTGGCTGTCTTCCAATAAAACCTTATGTGTAGGACTGAAATTCAAATTCTCTATCATTTTCAAATATCACAAAATATTCTTTGGATTTTTTCCCCAGCCATTTTAAAAAGTAAAAGCCAAACTGAGCTCATGGGTCCCACAAAAACAGGCTGCTTTGGCCTATTTGGATCACAGTTTGCAGACCCCAACTCTAGGATAATGGTTCCTGAACCTTGCCACACTTTAGAATCAACTAGGGAGCTTCTAAAATCCCAAAGCCCAGGGATGCCTGGTGGCAGTCGGTTAAGCATCCAACTCTTGATTTCAGCTCAGGTCATGATCTCACAGGTTGTGAGTTCGAGCCCCTCATTGGGCTCTGTGCTGGCAGCATGGAGCCTGCTTGATATTCTGTCTCCCTCCTTCCATGCCTCTCCCCAGCTTGCTCTCTCTCTCTCAAAATAAAAATAAATATTTAAAAAAATGTAAAAATCTCAGTTCCCAGGCTGTGCCATAGACGCCTGACCGTCAATCACCCTGATGTGTAATACACATTGAAGGTAATCTGGGGAAATCCTTTTTTAAATCCAGTGGGTGTAGCAATGAGTCAGGCTATGCAGGTAGACTTGAATTCCAACCTCAATTTGGCCTGTGTGACCCTGGGCAAATCTCTGGTATCACTAAGCCCCAGTGTTTCAATTTGTAAAGTGGGGACACCAACTCAGGCAGTCGTTAGAAGTATTAAACGAGCTAATGTATGTAAATCTCATAAATGGTAGCTATTTCCGTTCCTTGCAGGGCCTTGTTTTGGCCCTGCCTTTCTCTCCGTTCCTCTTGGAGGTTTCTTTCAATCCTGACTTTTAGAGAATTTGAGTGTTTCCAACTAGACACTCATCTTGGTGTTTGTAGCAGATTAAGCCTGGCTTCTTGTATAAGGCAGTTTCTCATTCTTCCAAGAAAGACTGTTCATAATGCATTTCCAATGATAGGCATTCAATGCAAATGCACTAAACAGAGAGAGCTGGGAAGCTCCAAGGATTGTGGGGAGGGGTGGAGGCTCATGACCATGTAGCTGGAGGTCAGGTTCATAAGATGACCCTGAATTTCCTGTAGGGCATTTTTCTCCTTTAATTTAAGGAGGCGTGAGCACCCTGCTTGTTAGTAATTAGCCCTGGGAACCTGCCAATTAGAGGGGGTGTGGTACTTTCTTGGTGGAAGCCCAATCGGAGAAGCTTAATGGCCTTTGTTCTTAGGAGAGAAGCTCCCCCAAACTTAAAGCAAAAGAGCAGTAAGAAGGGGAGAGTGGGCACAGCTCCTGCAGTGAACACAGGAAACCTCAGAAGCTCCAGAGGGCTGATTTCTCTGGAAGCTACTTCTTACAACCTGTGAGCCTGCGTCTGCTTAAGGTACCTTCCCGTTGCCCTGTGCTCTTTCTTCAGCAGCCAACAAAAGCACCACTGTGTGAGTTTAGCCACTGCGGAGTCAACTGATGAAGCCCAATCTCTAATGCTTTCAGGAAGTAAAAAACCACCTTTCTCACAACATAGGCTCCTGTCCTTCCCAAGCTGGAGGAACACCATGCAGATATCTTTAATGTTTAATGACTCTCCTGAGGGAAGTCTGCATCCCCTGAAGCAAGCTGGCTACCTGCAGGCCCTCGCCTGGACCGCATTCAGAAGCGGGTATCTGGGTAGCAACGGGTAGCACCCCAACAGGCTTGGGCTTGATCCATGGTTCTTTCACTGTCTGGTAGTTACTTACCCTCTTTGAACCTCAGTGTGTTTGTCTATAAAATAGGGATCAGGAATTGTGATGTCTATTTCCTCAGGGCTGTTGTGAGGCTTAAGTATGAAGTATGATAAATGGCCCAGCACCTAGGTGCCAGACAAGGTATTGTTGGGTTGGCTCAGGAGCCCTTAGGGCCTTTCGGTTTTCTTGGGTTCTTGACTGGGGTGTGGCTTGCAGTTTCACCCTGGAAGTTTCCTTTTCCGTGAACCCTGCTTCTCATTTGAGACCTCAGAAAACATGAAACCCAAATATTGGCATGACCTATACTTCTCACATCTCTTTCCTGAGCCACATAAAAGGGATCTGGGGAGCTCATGAAAAACACCCACATCTCCCCCACCTACACCTTTTAGAATCAGAACTTTATGTTGGAAGGGGGGGTCAGGCATGGAAAGTTTGAACAAACTCTCTAGGAAATTTGGATGTATGGTCAGGGCTGGACATCACAAGGCCAGATGGAGCAGGAGGGTCCCGAAGGGGTTGATGATGGTCCTGACAGCCCTGTGCTAAACTAGGAGGGGTGATGCAGATGGGGGAAGGGCCCTGGACTAGGATTCAGGAGACCTGAGCTCTGAATGAGAAGGGGTGACCGTGGGCCAATCATATAACTTCTCAGGGATTCTAACCAATGAGGATATCAGATTTCTCAGCTCTGACAGGTTATTATTTGGAGATTGTGCATAGCATCAAGTGTTGGGGCCCAGGCCCTGCTGCCTGAAGTAGCAGAGGGAGGTTGGCCATTGTGATATCTTATTGTTAAGCCCATCATCTGTCTTTCCCTCGCTCCTTCCCCATTTCAAGAACTGTGTGCTGTTACAATCCTTCCACCTTTATTAGGGACCATTAGAGCTTTACAGCACCAGCAGATTGGGTGGGGCCAGTCACAATAAACAGATTTATAATGGGTGTAAACGAGACACCTATCACTGCTGAAGGTTAACACTTTCAGGGCCTTTGAGTGGCAGCCTGCATGCCCATTGCCTTCTGGCCCTACTCAAGGCAGGGCGCCTCTTCCTGGTCAGCACCTCTTGGACTGGGTTGGCGACGAAGCCCACTGAGATCTTGTTCAGCGAGCATGGAAAACCTCTGAGTAGCATCTCCCATTTGTGTCACATCAGTTTGCGTGGTGGGTACAAAACAGCTGCTTGATTTATCTCAAGATATTTTACCAATGGAAACAGAGACAAGCCTTCTCCTCCTCCTTTTTAAAAGAAATTTTTTTAACGTCTATTTATTTTTGAGACAGAGCACAAGCTGGGGAGGGGCAGAGAGAGAGGGAGACACAGAATCTGAAACCGGCTCTAGGCTCTGAGCCATCAGCACAGAGCCCGATGCGGGGCTTGAACCCATGGACCCCAAGATCATGATCTGAGCCGAAGTCTAATGCCTAACTGACTGAGCCACCCAGGTGCCCCATGCCTTCTCCTGCTCCTTGAGAATCCTACTGCCAGGTGAAGTATAGGGTTTGCATCACTATGTGTCAAAGAAAAAGAAAGAAATCCAGTAAGTCTTATTCTTCCTGTAAAGAAGAGTAATTATCGAAGTCTCTAAAACCGTGTATGCATTGAGTGGTAGAATTACAGGCTGTACCAACATCAAAGCTCGAGTTGGCTCTCTTCACCACTGTGTCTCCAGTCCATAGCTTGTGCCTGGCACATGGTAGACATTCCATTATTTGTGCACTGACGATATCTATTATAAAGGGCTTCTTGTCCAAAAGCTGAATGCATTTTGTAATCTGTTTTTCAGGTTTAGAGTTAAACTGAGCATGGAATCTGTCTCATTTTATATAACATAGTACTACGTATTATGATTTTTTTTTCTTTAAATATGGAACGCTTCACGAATTTGCGTGTTATCCTTGCGCAGGGGCGATGCTAATCTTCTCTGTATCGTTCCAATTTTAGTATATGTGCTGCCGAAGCGAGCACTACGTATTATGATTTAAAGCATACTTTCCCTTTTCTAGAAACAATAGCATCTAGCTCTACATCCAATGATACTGCTTATCCAAAGTATACAGTATGCATACACACACACACACACACACACACAAGACCTCCAATATTTAATGTTACCAGGAAGTTTTCAAAGAACATATTATTGGGGTGTCTGGGTGGCTCAGTAGGTTGAGCACCAGACTCTTGATTTCAGCTTAGGTCATGATCCCAGGTGGTGGGATTGAGCCCTGTGTTGGGCTCCATGCTAAGCATGGAACCTGCTTAAGATTCTCTCTCTCTCCCTCTGCCCCTCTCCCCTGCTCACATGTGCATTCCCTCTCTCTGTAAACATAAAAATAAAAAAGAGCATTTTATTCTTTCTCTCTTAATGTTCTACTGGTTTAGTTTCTACTGGTTTAGTTTATTACTAACTTAGTCTACTAGTTTAATTTAGTTCTACTAGTTAGCTTAATGCTCTACTAGATTAGTTCCTATTATAATTTCTTACCAGCACACCTTGGACAAGAAAAGAGCTAGAATAGCTCTTCCTGAGTTTCTGTTGAGTGAACTGAGGTCTAGAAAAGGGACTGGACTTTTTGCAGATCAGAGGCATTTGGAGGGATGGCTCTAAGTAGCCACCATCCTTAAGGAATGCTCCCTGAGTGCTTCTCTGATGCTCCTATTCACTGGAAGCCAGTAGTCATCCAGCATCCAAAGCCTCAGTAGGGATGCTTGGTGCTGCCTGGGACCCACATCCATGAGCTGGCACCCAGTGGCAATCTGTCATGATGATGGCAATGCTGCTGCTGCTGCTGGAGCTGCCTCCAGCGACGGTGATGAAGAGGCTGGGGTCTGGCCAGGCAAACTCCCATAACGGGGTGGCTCTGACACTTACCAGGCCTCAAAGGATCTTCTCCCCGGGTGTCACTTCCCAGTGGGGCCTTGCTTATGAATAGGTCACAGTGGAAAACCTCTCCTTTCTAAGGCAATTTTATGAGCCCTTCAGTCACAATACAGATGTCTGTTTTTAGGACCTTACTTTTGTGTGGACGCCCAGTGGCTCAGTCTGCTGATGGCTTTATAGCCTTCTTCGTTGCCCAGATCCACTAGAAGCGTCATCATCCTCCTCGGCAGCCAAGCCCAGGGGCCTTTGTTGCAGCCATATTACCCCTCCCCGCAAAGGCTGCCTCTGAGAAAAGAGACCCCAGGAGCCAGACTGCGGCAGGGCTCTGTCTGTCCTCACAGCCTTTAGGCCTAATGATGTCCACCATTAACCCTTCTTAGTTTTCACTCCAGCTTAGTTTTCACTTTTCTCCTTTGGAGAAGGCATTTAAGTGACTTGTGTTGCCACAGTAAATTCCCATTAATTGATCCTTCCTCAAAATCAACCTGATTAATCCCAAATTGGGTTCTAACAGGGTGTCTAAATTTGGGGTTCCCATCTGGACCCCCAAACCTTCAGAAATGCTCAGCCTGTGTTCATGGAAGCACCCATTTCTACCCCTCCCTGCTTAAAGCATCCTAGGTAATGAGAGTTATGCTTAGGCCTCAAGAAGTGAGGAATGCCCCCACCAGGCACCCCCACTGGCCCTTTACACGCTAGGTAAAGCACTGCTCAAGATCTGTGCTGCTTCAGAAGTAATACTCCTTGGTGCACCCACCCTGCGCCTTCAAACACAAAATCGCCCCAATATGTCAGTGCTCTTTCTAGTTTGATTATATTTTACTCCCGTTTCTCCTCGTCTCTCCCCCATTTTCCTTCTTTGAGGGGCATGCCTCCCACTAACCTCAGCAAAATCAGGAGATCTAGAGGAGAAATGTGTACCACCATCACTTCTGCACCACTCAGCCGCAGACAGTGTGGAGCATGGTCATCAGTTCCTCATTCCATCAGTATTTACTGAGCGCGCCTAGCACAGGCTAGGCTCCGTGCGAGGACCCGAGGACGCAGTGGAGACAGCAGGCAAGGTCTTGCCCTCATTGGGCTTACATACCAGTGACAGTCAAGAAATGAGTAAACAAACAAAATAATTTCAAACTATTTGGGCGGGAGGTCATGATGGAGGCTCAACATACCTGTAGTTAATTTGGGGCTTACAGGCAGGAGGAAAAAAGGTCAGCTTCTGGATACCACTGACTTGCGGGGGCCCCTTCACAAGAGGTAGTGAAAAATAACCTCTTCCTCTTCGAATCTCAGCTTTCCATTCTGTTGAACGGGCATCTGTGACACACTGAGAGCAGGCTGCGTAAAACACTCCCAGACACGAGGACTTCTCAAGTTCTCAAGTGCCGACCTGGTTTCTTTCACTTGTTTCTTTCAGCCTCCGGGCTGAAGGGCTTGTTGCAAAGGATCTGATGTTTGCTTGCAGAAACCGGCTCTCTGGTAAGGGCCAGGCATGGTGGCCAGTTTCTGTGGCCCCTCCTACCTCCCCACATGTGTGATTTTCTCAGGTGTGCTGTGCAGGTCAGCTTCTGTTCTCAGCCAAGATGCTTTTGATGGAAGACGATTTTTCCCTTTTGGTTACATTTGCTTTGATTTTTATAAGAAAACCAGTTTGTGGGCTTCCCTTAAGTATCACTCAACTTTTACTCCTTGAGTTCAAGAATGTTTACCGTCCCCACAGGCCTGTCTGTGTTCCTCCTCTTAGGAACTGGGCTCCTAACCCAGCCACCTCAGGTAGAAAGAGATGTGGAATTAAAACCCAGCCCAGTGTTTAAACTGCTTCCATCTCGCATCAGCTTTTTTCCTCCCAGGCTTTTGGATTTTTAACCTCTTGAATTCTTCACAAACATTAATCTTTATCCCCAGAGAGGAGGAAATATGAAAAAGAAATGGTGGTAGTCCCATGTTACCAATGAGGAGACTAAGGGAGCTGTGCTATCTCCTTTATTTAAAGCTTTTATTTCTGGAGTTCCCAGTTCACACTCTTTTTATCCCAAATGAGCATCTTAGGCATTCACTAGACTGAATCATTTGTGTGTCTGCCTCTTTTCTCAAGAAAGTGACTCCTCTGTGGGGAGAGAGGAACTGGATTTCTGAGGATGCGTTCCTGGGCCTAATTCTCTCTGGCTCCCTCCCCAGCCCTGTTTTGGAGTCATAGGAAAGACAGCCCTGTCTACCCATAACTGATGGACAGAGTTGTTTCCTTTAGGAGGAGCTTTTTTTCACAGGCTCCCGCTTACCTGGGTTTAAATTCCCAGTTTCTAGACCCAACAGGGTTGGGCTGCACTCTGCATGAGGTTAGAAACACAGGGGAAGAATGTGTGTGACAGAGCTCTGGCCAGTTGAGTAATGTTTACTCTGTTGGTGGCTGGGACGCTCATTTGCGCTGGCAGAGGTCCATCAGCCGGAGGAACATTCCTGCATTATCAGGGATGGGAGATTGGCTCTGAAATGTCAAGGGTGAAAGGCATCCCACCAGATCCTGGGTGCAGCTCACAGACCCCAGTAAAAAAGGACCCCCTCGCCTCAGCGCCAAAGGCCATGTGGGGGCAAGATGAGCCTCACATTGCCCGGAGGGCCACACCTCCTGCTTCTTTTCTTACTAAAAAGAGCGATTCTGGTCATGTTTTCCTGGCTGACATTACTCTTCTGTTTGCCTGGCATTTTCTCTCTGAGCAAAACCCAGTGCTTCTCTTACCTTATTTAATTCATTCATCATTGTGGCTTCTAAGGAAGGAAGATCCATATGCCCATCTTGTAGATTAAAAGATCAAGACCCAAAAGTTGACTGGCCCAGAATCATCAAGGCAGAGAGACAGAAAGAGAGAGGGTGTTAATTTCAAGTTTCTAGACACTGGTGCCCTGTTGATTTCTGGAATTGTGGAATTGGGCTCTCAGCTGGTTTTAGAAGCTCTAAGAAAGGGGCTCCTTGGTGGCTCGGTCAGTTAAGTATCTGACTTCATCTCAGGTTATGATCTTGTGATTCATGGGTTCAAGCCCCATGTAGGGCTCTGTGCTGACAACTCAGAGCCTGGAGCCTGCTTTGGATTCTGTGTGTGTCTCTCTTTCTGCCACTCCCCTGCTCATGTTCTGTCTTCTTCTCTCTCCCCAAAATAAATAAAACATTAAAAAAAAATTTTAGAAGCTCTAAGACAGCTATAGTTCTAAGTCCCTGAAGCACAGGTTTCTGAAAAGTTCCTGTGGTTGAATACACCCTCAGCAGGTCCTCTCTGGGGTTCCTCCTGCAAGGCAGTTGTGTCTGTCTTTGAAAACAGATACGTGGTTAGTTCTATAGAACCTGACATTCACATCATAAAAACCACCATGCTCTGTAAAGTAACCCAATAAAAACCATGTGGTTTATGGGGACAAAATAGGGTTAAGTGCACAATACTCAAAACTTCTTCAATGACACCCTTTAAAAAGATAAGAATCTAATAAAACATTAGTAGAGTTTTACACCTGTTCCACGGTTAAGAAATACGTAAATGCTGTACAATAATAAATATGGCACTTTACCTTGAAAACAGTCCTGAAGTTTGCCTATGGAAGCAGGCATCAGAAGGGCTATAGCTTAAGAGTTGATGTGAAGTAGTAGATGGAAGGTTGTCAGAAATTGAAGGAAAATTCTAACTCCAGTGTGGACTGGTGTGGCTTATAGCACATGCAGTGAACTGATGGTATTTGGTAGATGTTCAAAGTATGTGTGCGTGCATGTGTGTGTGTGTGTGTGTGTGTGTGTGCACATGCGCATGCGTGTATGTACGTGCATGCACACTAGTATGGTTAGTGTTGTCCTATGTGGCTCCACTCAGCTGGGTGCAGATTTCTGCATTCCTCAAGTGTGAACTTCATGTTACAGTCAGATTATCCCATATTTGTCAGTAGAATTGGAACAGATCCACACTTTCAATACCAACATTGCCACAGGACTGATGGCATTTTATCCTTCTGCCTGAAGGGATGCTCCCTTTTTCTAGAGCACAGCTGCTCAAAGCAGCTGAGGGCTCATTCCTTCATTCAGGAAATACTCACAGTTCCAGGTCCTCTGTTAGGCTCTGAGGATGCAACAAAGAGTAAAAAGCCATCCTTTCCTTTGGGAGGGAATGAAAAGTATCCTATCATCAGAACACTATAGTGCAGGGTGACCGACTCCTGCCGTGGGTCTCAACTAAATGTAAAATACAGAGGCACCTGGGTGGCTTAGTCGGTTAAGTGTCTGACTTCGGCTCAGGTCATGATCTCACAGTTCATGGGTTCAAGCCCTGCATGGGGCTCTGTGCTGACAGCTAGCTCAGAGCCTGGAGCTTGTTTCAGATTCTGTATCTCCCTCTCTCTCTCTCTCTCTCAGAAATAAATAAAACATAAAAATAAATAAATAGATAGACAAATAGATAAATAAATAAATGTAAAATACAAAGGCCAAAGCAGATAACTACCAGGATGAATTGAAGAGAGCTCCACAGAGGAGGTGGCATTTAACCTTCTTAAAAGATGTGGCATGAAGGAGGGAAGAGCTTTCCAGGCAGAGGGAAGAGCAGATGCAAAGGCACAGAGGTAGGAGATGGCAGGGCCAATGGGACGAATGGAAGGTGCTTTGACATGGCCGTTTGGGATGTCATGGGAGATGATACAAGTAAGGTGAGCTGGAGTCACAAAGGTCTGATTCTGCTAATTTTGGTCTTGGGGTTTTTCCAGAAGACAGCAAGGGGCCATCATAGGTCTCCAAACAGGGCAGTGACATGGTGGTACGAGTTTGTTTGAAAAAGAAATTCCAAGCTCCAGCCAGGAAAAGAGTGCCCTAGAGGTGGGTGCTGGTGCAGGAAATAGAACATAGAGATGCTGGCTTCTGGAACCCATAAGCTTCTTTCATGTGTTGATGTGTTTGTCTCTAGATTCTAGCTGGGATGACTTTTACTGCTATGCTGTGGTTCATAGGACCAGTGGTGGGGGCATGGACAATTAGTGACTTGAGCCAGGAAGGGAGCAGAAGGTACACGGCCACGTCTAGCATTATCATATCTCCTGTGGGACCTCTGGGGCTGTTAACCTGGCATCTTAGGCATCCTGACCCAGAGCCCTTATGGTATATTCATTTCCAGAGCTTGTAATGGTGAAGAAAGAAAGGATGGATGCTATTCCACTCCCCGAGCACAGTACCTGGCACATGATAGGTACTCAATAAAGTTTTGTGATCTCAGCCTCCTGAAGACATCTTTTAAACAAAGACAGTCCCAAATAGAAGGAGCTGAGGTATCTCGTGCCAAACATGTTCTGGGGACTTTCACATCCACTGAATCGTCCATCTTCCTCCCTGTGATCCTAAGGGGCAGATAATGTTAACAGCAGAGAAACTGAAGCTCAGAGAGGTTAAGTAACTTCCCCAAGGTCACACAGCTAATATGTGGGAGAACCAGGATTTAAACCCAAGTTGCCTGACTCCAGAGCCTCCTCCACTTTGCTTCTCCTTTGAAGCGCCGTTCTGAACTTGTGAAATACACAAGGACCTGGCCTCTCTCTTTTCTCTGACAAGAACCTCTATTTCTGAGGAATTGCCAGTGGATAACTTGGGATCCACCTTCCACCTCCACACCCCCTTTAAGGTGGCTGCTTGATTACAGCCACCTTCTCTGGGTCCAGAGTGACTGCCAAACTCCTTGGTGAGAGAAGCACTGGTGGGAAAGGTTACAGATGAATCTGGAGCAGGTGAGCAACCCCATGTCCAGCCCCCACCACACTCTGCACTGAGAACAGCTCCCTCCCCACAGCAAGCAGACCTCGGGCTCAGAGATGCAGAAGCTAGAACTCACCCAGGACAATGACGGCAGAGCTGAGATCAAACAGGGGTGATCCCCTACCTCCCAGCCCAATGTTACCACTTAGCCGGAGGTCTAGGTCCCTCTGCCTTTTTTTTTTTTAAGTTTATTTATTTATTTTGAGAGAGAGAGAAAGCGCAATTGGGGAGGGACAGAAAGTGAGTGAGAGAGAGAGAGAGGGAGAGAGAGAGAGAGAGAGAGAGAGAATCCCAAGCAGGCTCTGCACTGTCAGTGAACCTGAACTGAAGTCTGATGCTTAACCAACTAAGCCACCCAGGTGCCCCAAGGCCCTTCTGTCTTTAAACAGAACAGCTCCACCCTTACATTTCTCATAAAATGAAGCTCTGCAGGGGGAGAAAACAAGGTTTGAAAAATACAGCAGCCTTGGGCTACCCTGGCTGGATTCTAACAAATGGCTCTTGATTCTCTTCTGCCAGGCTCCTCCTAAAGAAGGCTTTGTTTCCTGTGGATATCCCTGGTTAATTATTTTTAAATACATAATTATGTAGCCTGCAGTAGGGGAGAAGCCTCCCCATGACCCATATTTGATCATCAGAGGACGGGCCCTCTTCCTTTGGCCAAATTAAATAGGCTAAAACCAGAATCTGTTTGACTTGAGGCTGAATCGATGATGGGGACAGGCTGGGAGGTGAACACACACCTGACTCCCAGCGTTATCACCACTTTCTCAGGAGCAGAGCATCTTGGGGAGGTAAATAGCTGGTGAGGGAGTCAGAGAAAGCAAGAGAAAAACAAGGTGAAGTCCAGTCCCTCCAAAAGGAAAGAATGAGAGAACAGGGGTCAGACTTGCCTCCCAAATGGCTTCCAAGGCAAAACACATCAGTGGTTCTTCAGAGTAGGATTCTTGAGAAACTACGCTCCATGGACAGGTCGTTCCATTCAGTACTTGAAATCTGCCCTAAGTTGCCTAGCATTCTAGAGACTTAAGGCAAATATCCTGGGGTCCATCCCCATACCAGCTCCCCCCTGATCCATAGTTACCATTTCTTTAGCATCATGGTAGGAGTCTTCTAGATATCTTTTCTTATCCAGAATTAGCCCTGTTAAGGAAGTGTTCCCTCCATTTTATGAGAGGAGATGAAGGCACAGAGAGAGAGAGAAGTAATTTTTCCAAGATCACACATCTCCTAAGGACAAGGTGGGACTTGAGCCTGAATTTGTTTAGCTCCTGAGCCCATAGTCTTCCCCCTGTCCCTCATCAGAAAATTCTTCCTATTATTGCTTTAAAACCTGCCTCCCTCTGTTCCATCGGATCTTCTCTGCCTCCTGAACTCACAAGGCACAGATCTATCTTCTTCTATGTAACAACACTGTTGGATGTATCCTGCCAAGAGCCCAGTGGTAAATGTGAGTGGAGAAAAAGGACCCACTATGATCCAATGGGATGAATAGAGGGTGGGAAATAGGAGACCCAGGGGCTGCAGATAGGTGTGGAGGAACACAGGCAGGACTGGGGAGGGGGTGTTGGTTTGGAGGCAGAGAAGCCTTCCTCCTTTTAACCTCATAGCTCCTGTTCTCCCAAAAGTGTGGTGCCCCAGACCAATAACCACCAAATTCCAATGCTGTCTCTCTGCCACCATCACCCCCACTGACAGCCCCTTGAGTCAAAGGATGAGGACAACAACCAATAGAGGAAGCTCAGAGAACATGCATCATCAAGCCATTCAGAGTCAAACACGTTGCTCTTGAAGGTTAGAACCCTGCCTTAGCATTTGTTTGTTTTCTTCCCAGCCCCCTTAAGCTCTAGGTCATGTCAGCCTTGGGTAACATCCTTCAGATGATCCTTGGGTCTCTTCTTGGAAAGCTTCATCTTAGTGATTTGTAAGGCTTCTGGTTATGGCGGCTTGCCTGGCCCCGGGGAAGGGGCGTTATAGCCTCCTGGGGCAGGTGGGGCTCCACCTGCAGGGGAAAACAGACCAACAAATAGAATCAGTATACTTTATACAGGGACGGTTCATCCTGGGAAAGCTGGCAAAAGGAGAAGTGCAGCCAGATAATTGGCCCACCCCTCCAAATAATTGTGTGCCCATAGCATTGCTCTCTCCCTTCCAGGTAGAAACAGGATCCCTCAAACCTTTTTGTCAAATCCAAAGCGCAACACAAGAATACGGTCTTTGTAGGCTTTGAGCTTAGGGTGAGATGCCCCAGCTACCCCCCAGCTTTGTCTTTGGCTATTTCACGGGCACATCCAGCAGGACTTGGACTCTGCAAACTAGGTCCAGGTTACTTGCACCCCTTCAGTAAGCCTTCTCTGCCCAGTGCTTTCCCTTTCCTGAGCACAGACCTCTTTTTTGGTTCCTGCGCAAGAGGGAGGGTTAGAGCAGTGAGGCTGTAAACATGCTTGGTTCTCCCCTCCCTTGCAGACCAAACTGCAGTGGTTTACTAAAGCATCCACATCCTGGCTGTGTGTGCTGCCTGCCCCACCTCCCGGCAGACGCGCCTTCCCCTGGGCCCTGGAAGTCAGCCAAATGGGACCCCATCAAAGGAATGTGAGTTCCAGAGCCACGGACGCTCAGCTGCAGCCCCATTCCAGTCCTGCTCTGCCTGTGACCCCCCGGCCTTTTGGGCTCAGCCAAAATAGTGGTGCACAGAGACTGATACCTTCCACTTTGGCTCTTACAGGGCTCCCTGGGCAAGTGCCTCTTTGTAGGACGGGTCTCTTCATACTTTGCAGCCCCACATTGCCAAGAGATGTCAGAGAAACATTTCTAGAAGACATTTTGAAGAATAAAAGAAATACTCTAGTTAGGAAGAGAAGGCCAATCTTAGCCCCTAAGTCCTACAAGAAGTATACTGAAGCAAGAATAAGCAGAATACTTTTGTTTGCTCACTCATTTGTTCATTCATTCATTCATTCCTCTGACAGATATTTATTTTATTTTTATTTATTTCTAGGAGAGAGAGAGACAGTGTGAGCAGGGGAGGGTCAGAGAGAGAGGGAGACACAGACTCTGAAACAGCCTCCAGGCTCTGAGCTGGCAGTCAGCACAGAGCCCGACGTGGGGCTCGAACCCACGAACCACAAGATCATGACCTAAGTGAAAGTCGGACGCTTAACCAACTAAGCTTAACCGACTAAGCTTAACCGACTAATCTGCCCCCGACAGATATTTATTGAGTGGTTACCAAGTGCAAGGCACTGGGGATACAGCAATGAACAAAAGAAAACAGACAAAAATGTCATGCCCTCAAGGAGCTTATGTTCCAGAATTAAGTAGAGTCCACGCTAGCCTTTACCCTGGAGAAAGCCAGCCAGTGTTTCTCATGGGAAACGGGAGAAGAAGGCAACTTTGGATTCTTGTCATCCACCGTGTGAAAACAAGGAGAGCTGAGTTTGTGTTCCAGGGCCCTGGGGGCACTCACATCTGCTGTTGGGTCTGTCTTGTTTTGCAGGAGTGCGTTACAGCCAGCCGGGAAACAGTGAGGTCACTTCCTCTTCAACAATCAGTCACCATGGCAACAATGCCATGGTGACCAGCCAGTCTGTTTTACAGCAAGTCTCTCCAGCCAGTCTGGACCCTGGCCACAATCTCCTCTCACCTGATGGTAAAATGGTGAGTACACCTGGGCCATTGTAGCTCTGGAGCTGATAAGATAAGAGGCAAAACAAACACAACTTCTCACAAGGCCTGCCTCAAACAATGAGCCATTGTAGCCCCAGAGGGGAAAATGGGGGCTGTCCAGAGTTGGGACGGAAAGGTAGAGTTGGTGACCCAGCTTTCGGTGGGTGGAAGAGGTGTTCGGTTTGAACCTAGCCAATAAATCTGACAGAGTTCTGCTCTCATTTTATTGATTGAATGCCTCATAAAGGAGGCGGCCGGGTGGGACACTGTTTGTTTAGGGGCAGGCAATGACATTTGTGTTGATAAAATGTTCATTCGTAAACCCCCCCTCCCAGGGCCTCCAAAGCCAGTCTTTTAACCTTAGAGAATATTTCACTTTGAAACAAGCCCCCTCTTTTTCTTCGCCACCCCCTGGTGCTGGCAGGGAGAGAAATTAAGTCAGAATTTAGTGGGTGGCAGGAGATGGAGAGAGGCTTCTTAAACTAGGACATCAGGTGGTGTGTCAGTGAAGAGTAGGGCACAAAATGGCGGTGGGGTGGGGCGATGCTTACAAGGAAAGTGAGAAACACCGACTTTGAAGTTTCTGTGACCCAGGTTCAAATCCCAGCTCTAGCACTTAATAGCTGTGTAGCCTTGGGCAGGTTACTGAACCACTCTACATCTCTCTTAACTATAAAAAGGGGTAATAACAATTCGGTTGTTGGGGAAACAACTGTGATAACAAGGGAAATAGCACAGTGTTAAATATTCAAGTGACTGGAGTTGTTGTTAATGTCAGTGTTCCTGTCTTTACATGAAGTTTTCTATAATCATAACCAGAGCCCACACCCAGATGTAAGTTTAGCACACTTGGTGAGGAACAGGCTCTTTTTGATTTTGAATTTTCAAGGCTCTAATTCTCCTAACAGCACAAATGCAAGGGAGCGCAGCCCAGGAGAGAAACAAGCATTACGACACGACACGAGCAAGGGCAGGAAATGGAAAACTTTATTCTTTGGGTCATGCTCTGTTTCAGTGGGGGGAGGAGCTGCAGGTTCCTGGCTTCCACACTCAAGGTGGAGCCGCACACATTCCCTCAAGGTGTCTGACCCAGGGGCAGGTGGGGGCTGGCGTGGGGGAAGGGGACGGGGAGCAGATGCCATTTTAGACCTTGACGTGTGTGCTGTGTAGGCAACACAGGAATGGTGAGTCACAGGTGATTGAGTCCCCAGCTCCCTGGAGGAAAAACAAAGTGTAGTTTCCAAGAGGAGTGCTGGCTCGGCCAACTCTCGTCTCAGGGGACACAAGCTGCTCTCCCTGGCAGCGGTCTGTGCAAACAAAAATGGAAAGGCACTCCTGGGGGAGGCATTTTGTAGCCCCCTTGCCCTCCCCTTACCCTTATGCCTTTTCTTCATGAAGAACAGGTTTGTGTGGCTACCTTGTCAGAGGCACAGACAAATCTTCATGAATCACTTTGAGACTCAGACAGGTTAAGGGTAAGGATTGCCCAAGCTGCCCTGGGGAAGGGGGTCTTGGGGAAGAAGTCTTGACTTCTCAGTGCATGAAACCCTTCAGGTCTCTGCTTCTATTGCCTGAAGGTCCTTGGGGTTTCCCTTGCACCCTCCTGCTCTTTTTCCTAAGTGGCAAGTGGCCTCACCCGGAGCCAGGGCTGCTCCAAAGGCAGCCTGCAAACATGCTTTCTGCTTCCTGTTCTGCTCGGCAGTGCCCTAATGGCCAGTATATTATTGGATTGATGATTGACCGAGAGAGTACACCTCAACGTTAGCAAACACCTGGAAGCTTGTTTGCAGGGACCAGCTTTTTACTAGTCTCCAACACCCCGGCTTGTATGTTATGTCACTCTTACTAGATTCCCAAATTCAAGAATCTGTTTTCTGTTAATATCTAACAGGTGCATCACAGATTGTGGCCCACCAAGGCAAGAGCGGAGTATGGTTTAAAATAACACAGGCAAGAGAACTAGTGTGTCCAAGCCTTGGGCTCCGTGATTTACCAGCAATCAGATAGATATTGCTTAACTTTAGTTTCCTCATCTATAAATGGGGGATAATAATGCCTGCGTCATGGGGTTGGTGTGAGGGCTGCTTATAGCTCTGCTGTTGTTTGAGTAAGCCCCATGCGAGGAGTGACAATCTCTTGTGTACTAACTTTCATTGGGACTTGATTGGAAATCATTCCCCAGCTATTAGTTTCAGAAATACTGCTAATCATCTGAGCTCTCCTTTGCATTATCTGTCCCCTCTCCCATAGCCAAATGCATTGACAAAAAGCTGGCCAGGCCAGATTTAGGGTTGCAGTTTGTGTGTGTTGAACCTTGGGGTTTTTTTCATAGATAATTTTTTTAATGTTTGTTTATTTTTGAGAGAGAGAGAGAGACAGAGCACGAGAAGGGGAGGGACAGAGAGAGAGGGGGAGATCCAGAATCCGAAGTAGCCTCTAGGCTCTGAGCTGTCAGCACAGATGCAGGGCTAGAACTCATGAACCTTGAGATCATGACCTGAGCCGAAGTCAGGTACTAAACCAACTGAGCCACATCCTCCGGGCTTTTTTTTCAAAAGCACATACTGGGGTGCTTGTCTGGTTTCACCAGTGGGGCATGTGGCTTTCGATTTCAGGGTTGTGAGTTTGAGCCCCACGTTGGGTATAGAGTTTACTTAATAAATAATAATAATAATAATTAAAAAGCGCATTCTGTATTCTTTCACATTGAAGCAGTATAGACTAACTGTGAAAAGCCTAACAGTGAAAAGACAAATGGCCTATTTTCGATGCCAACATGACTTCTTGAGCACATTTCTTCACTTCTCACAACTTCAGTTTCCTTGTCCACAATGTATGGGCAATAACACTAACCTCTTAGGCTATAGGCAGTAAAGCATAGGTGACAGTTCTGCAAGTGGCAGCATTCATGTAATTCAGACTCAACTGTGTCCTTGGCAGCCCTGGGTTTCCTTTAGTCCTGGAGGCAAATAGAAAAGAATGGTTGCATTTAGAGTGGAAAGGTACTTGACCAAGGTTACCCCCAAAATAGTAAGTGTTTGAACTCTAGC
Organism: Hyaena hyaena; assembly: GCF_003009895.1. Classification (NCBI taxonomy): domain Eukaryota; kingdom Metazoa; phylum Chordata; class Mammalia; order Carnivora; family Hyaenidae; genus Hyaena; species Hyaena hyaena. The sequence goes on along the minus strand of NW_024081199.1, from coordinate 1,083,944 downwards.
AAAGCTGAGTTTTGAATTCTGGCTTCCTCACTCACTAGTCAAGGGACTTAGAGCTAGTCTCTCTACTCTTCGAGGGATCAGTCTCTTAATCTGTAACATAGGGGCAGTGATGATAATACCCTCCCTAGCCGTGTCGTTACCTATCGAGGACAATCAGTGGAAGCACATTACAGACTCTGAAGCCATGCACATTTAAGTTGTTTTTATCATTGACATCTGCATTTGTCTTTCACCGTTAAAATCAAACATTGAAACAGGAGAGATTACCGTCACTTCATTGACTTTCTCCAAAGGACTACATTACCCAAAGGAAGTCTGAAGGCAGGTTACTGTTTTTTTTTTTTTTTTTTTAATGACTCTGACATTTTGAAAAACAAGTCCAGCAAACAGGCTGGTTCTCTCTTGTTTGATGTGGTCAGAATTCCTTCTTGGTCACGTGACACCCCCCAACTCCTTTCTTGATGCCCATTTTAAAAACACAAACAAACCTGTTTGGTTTCTTTCTTTCTTTTTCAAATTAACCTTGGAAGCTATGGGGCTTACCAGAAGGTCAGGGTGGGAGATAGTGTCTTACCTGGGTGCTTGTGTGCCACCTATATAATTTGAAAAGCTCTGGGAGGAAGGGCAACTGGATTACTCAGGCATTGAGTGTTTGTATCCTAACCCTGAAACATTTCCCAGTGGTCCTGATACCATCAAGAATGTCGGGAGCAGTTCACAATGATGGCAGACATCTATTTTCCTTCCTTCCTACCTTCCTTCTTTCCGTCCTTCCTTAAGATTTTATTTTTAAGTAGTCTCTACAGCCAGTGTGGGGCTCGAACTTACAACCCTGAGATATCAAGAGTAACGTGCTCCACTGACTAAGCCAGATAGGTGCCCTGAAACACCCTTTCTTAATAACTTTAGAAGTTATTTTAAAACTATAAGTATTAAACTACTTCATCACCAAAAATGTGTGTGTGTGTGTCTGTGTGTGTGTCTGTGTGTGTGTGAGAGAGAGAGAGAGAGAGAAAGTGATAGCTCCTTATAATTAATGGGGAAACATTGGAAGCATTTCTGAAAACATCGGAATCAAAGCAACTACATCTATCACAGCTGTTACTGTTTGATACTATTAAGAAAGTTCTAACCAATGCAATAGACATGTAAACATATTAGTACTAGCAAGGAAGAGACCCTATCAGCACATATGCTTGTGATGTCATTATATGCTTGGAGAAATGAAGAGAATCAATAAGGAAAAGACACTATTAGTAATAAGTAAAAGGATTTGATCCCAAATAAAAGGATTCAAAGTGGCCATGTAGGAAGTAAACATGTTAAAATCAGTAGCTTTCTCTTACTAACCTGTCACTATAATATAATGGTGAAACAGAATGGGGGCACCTGGGGCCGAGGGCTTATTAGTTAGTAGTTTTGTCACTACAAAATCAGTTCCTTCACCAAAAATATAAAAATTTTTAATGGAGAGTGGAGATTTGGAAAAGGTAGAGAAGGCCAATGATGGCTGATTCCCCCCTAACGCTTGGTCATAATTGCAGTGTTAGGGAAAGGTTCTCTCTAAAAGGTAAGAACTCAAATTCTAGAGGCAGACAGGCCTGTGTTTGAATACCAGATACACTACTTACTAGGTTATTGGATCTTAGGCATTATACATATCTACTCTAAGCCTTGTTTGTTTGTTTGTTTTTTTATCTGCCTCAAAGAACTATCGTGAAGTTTATAAGTTAATGTACAAGTGGTACTTAGTGGAGCCTGTAGTCCGTGAAATCTTTCCTGCACTCACTTCTGCCTGGTCCCCAGTCTGCTCTTACTAGGGAATCCTAGAGTATTTCTTCAGTTACTATTTTTAGCAGCCACATGTCTTTAGCACCAATAATATAGAAGGCATAGAGCAGAACAGAGGATACTTCCAAATTAAGCAAGTGACAGTCCTATAATACCCCATGGGCAGAAGAATCTCTAAGGCAGGCTAGGAACTCAAAGATAGTCACCAATGAGGGGCACCTGGGTGGCTCAGTTGGTTGAGCCTCCAACTTTGGCTCAGGTCATGATCTCAGTTTGTGCGTTCAAGCCCCACATCAGGCTCTGTGCTGACAGCTTGGAGCCTGGAGCCTGCTTCAGATTCTGTGTCTCCTTCTCTCTCTGCCCCTCCCCTGCTTATATTCTGTCTTGCAAAAATAAATGTTAAAAAGTTTTTTTCAAATAAAAACAAAAGATAGTCAACCAGTGGAAGCCACGTAAGGGAAGGGATTATTGGGTATTTTACTTCTCTATCTCCAGCATCTAGAACTGTGCCTCAGTGGATATTTAATAATTGATATTGAATGAATGAATGAATGAATTAGCTATGCCAAAGAATTGTTGTATCATGATATTATAAATTTTTTTTAATATTTTACTTATTTGTGTGAGAGAGAGAGACAGCACACGAGCAGGGGAGGGGCAGAGAGAGAGAGAGAGATAAAGAGAGAGAGAGAGAGAGAGAGAGAATCTGAAGCAGGCTCCAGGCTCTGAGCTATCAGCCCAGAGCCCAACACAGGGCTCAAACCCATGGACTATGAGATCAAGACCTGAGCTGAAGTCAGACGCTTAACCGACTGAGTCCCCCAGATGCCCTAAGCCATATCATTTTGGACACTGCTCTTCGCAATCTCAGTTCCACTCATGGTGTTCTTGTTTTTTCTCTCTAGCAGATCTCAGTCTCAGGAGGTGGTCTGCCCCCCGTCAGCACCTTGACGAATATCCACAGCCTGTCCCACCATAATCCCCAGCAATCTCAAAACCTCATCATGACCCCCCTGTCTGGAGTCATGACCATTACACAAAGTAAGTTCTGTTCTTGGTCAGAAAACTTTGGGGGTGGGTAAGGAGAAGAAGTGTAGGGGAAGTAAGTCAACCTGAATTTCAAAAAGGTTTCTAGAAGACCCCCTTCAAATTTGTCCACTGCTGAGGGATTTGATCCCACTTGTTTAGTTCCTTCTCTCTCTCCTCAACCATACTTGGATTGTTCAGCCTGAAGAAAGAGAAAATAATGAAATCAAGTTGAGTCTTGGGCACGGCTCACCAGCTGTGCATCCTGGGGCCAATCATTAACCTTAATGAGGTTCAGTTTCCACATCTGGAAAATGGGTTGCTGAGATGATCAAATAACAGTGCATAGAAACATGCTTCCAAATCTATAACAGATGAGTATGTATAGTATCATAGCTTATACTTTTGTCTAGTGTTCATTTCTACCCCTAAGCCTGCGGTGGATTTTCCAGGAAGTTGGGTTGATGTTTTTTTGTGTTGCTCCACAGCAACAATGGGGTTCCTTCCTTTTTTTTTTTTTTTAAATTTTTTTTAATGTTTTATTTATTTCTAGGAGAGAGAGAGAGAGAGAGAGAGAGAGACAGCGTGAGCAGGGGAGGGTCAGAGAGAGAGGGAGTCACAGACTGAAACAGGCTCCAGGCTCTGAGCTGGCAGTCAGCACAGAGCCCGACGCGGGGCTCGAACCCACGAACCGCGAGATCATGACCTAAGTGAAAGTCGGACGCCTAACCGACTAAGCCACCCAGGCGCCCCACGATGGGGTTCCTTCTAAACAGGGAATTTCGTGTGGTCATGGAACATCTGTTTGCCCAGTGGTGCAAGCACAGTAAGAGGGAACTCTGAGGAAAACTGGCAGGGCATCTCTGAGTCTTTAAGGAGATACATGGCTGGAGACTGGTGGGTGGATCAGGTCTGGGAGGCTCTCATTCCACATCCTCACAGATGGGCCAGTTCGGGACATTGGAAGGCTGACGGGGGCCATGTCTGTGGATGACACTCTCAGAATCCTAATGTTGATGAGTGCTCAGTGTGTTTTCAGCTTGGTCGTGACGGCCCAGGCCAAGTCATCACTGTGACCCTGGGAAATGCTCCCAAGAAGTCTCAGGAAGGCACATTGCTCATCTTTCTTTTCACTGATATTGCCCCTTTGTCCTTGTGGCCACACTGACCCTCTTTATTTTATCACCTTTTCCTTGTTCTCTTCTCTCTCTCTCTAAATCAGCCCCAGCCAAGGTAGCAATTCAGATCACTTCTGAGGAGAGTGGCTTATGTGTTCTTTGAGGGAGGCACAGCTTTAACTGAATGATCATGTGTGGCTCTTGCCATCCTCAACTGCTCAGAAATGGATGCACCCTGCATTTCTTTTTGCAGCGAGAAATGGGACTAGAGGAGCATTTAGAGGGCTTACAAAAAAAATATTTTAAGCTTACTGCCTTTTCACAGGAATATGGTAACCATACCAACACCAGGGTTTGAGAATGAGATACGATGCCTGAAATCTGCTTGCTCACCTTCTAGAATATTTGAGTAAAAGACCCATGAGTAAGATATACCACCTCTTTTTTTTTTTAATGTTTTATTTATTTCTAGGAGAGAGAGAGAGAGAGAGAGAGAGACAGCGTGAGCAGGGGAGGGTCAGAGAGAGAGGGAGTCACAGACTGAAACAGGCTCCAGGCTCTGAGCTGGCAGTCAGCACAGAGCCCGATGCGGGGCTCGAACCCACGAACCGCGAGATCATGACCCAAGCGAAAGTTGGACGCTTAACCGACTAAGCCACCCAGGTGCCCCAAGATATACCACCTCTTTATTTCCACAACCAAAATGACACACGAACATCCCACTTACTTCCTTTCTTCCCACATCAAGCTTTGGCCGACATACACACAATTACGTATTTTCTTAGGCACTATCTGAACTAAAAATTTTCCATATTTTTCAATTTCGTTCCTGCTAATTTCCTCCCCCACTTGCTGTATTCCTAATCTACTGCGGGTGGGCAGCACCAGAGTGTACTGGCCCTTGGAAGGATGTGCGCACGCATGTGCGCACGTGCGTTTGCTTGGAGCAGAGGGAGCATGAACAATGGAGAGGGTCACCAGAAAACCCAACTGAGACCCACAGTCCTACCCTACAGAGTGTCAGGATGAAGAATTGCTCGCAGCGACCCACATGTGACCAACTGTTGGGTGGAGTGTGGCCCATGGAGAATTTGGTAACAAAGGACCCAGCACTGTCGACTCCTCACTCTATTCATCCGCTGGGCTGGACAACATGCTTCTCAGGCAGGAGCTAGTGCACAGGAAGCAGGGGAGAAGGCCAGGAGTCACACTCTGCGGGAGCTGGAATGACATCAGTGGCTCTCCATCCTGGAATTGAGGCACAGCAGCCTCACAGACTGTGTTGAAAATAAGATTCCTGGGCCTCACCTCGGAAGGTTCTGACTCATTAAGTCTTGGGTGAGGCAGAGGAATGTATATTTCTTAGAGCTCCCCCAGATGACTCTAAAGCACAGGCAGGTTTCAGAACTGTGCCCTCAAATGTCATCCACTCTGGGCAGGGTAATTTGCTTTTCCGGGCAGGGATTTCCCAAAAGAGCAGTGGTAATGGGCTCCCCCAGGGGAACAGCAAGCACCTGGAGCCTCCCAGGAGACGGAGAGCACAGTGGAAGGCAGGCGAGGGAAACAGGATATCAGGGTATCAGGTGAGCCCCTGGGGAATGGGAGATAGTGCTGGTCTGAGGGAGGTCAGAGAACCCAGTCCCATCCTCACCCAGGGGAGCTAGGAAGGGGCTTCTTCTTCCTTCAGTTCTGCTCAGGAGTCTCGACTTTTAGGTTCCTGATAACAGTATCAGCTAAAGCCCTGAGTAAGCAACAGCTGAGGTCTTTGTGCTATCTCCGTGGAGGACTTCCCACAACCCACTTCTGGAACCCTCTCCATTTCAGGAAAGGCTCTCTAGGTGTCCCTTCCGTACTTGCCTAAAAGTGACCTTTTTCTGGATTTTCTTCTTCCTCCCATCCTGCCCCTCATTTCACAGAAAGCAAGATCAAGGGAACATTGACGGTCCCAGGAAAGAGGTCGGGGTGTCTTGTCCCTGATCCTCTCATCCCTACTCCCACGCTGCCTCAGCTGTCTTCCCCACACTGGGACAGGGGACCAGAAACCCAGTCTCTGCAGTGCCAACCCCATTACTGAAGAGGCTCGGGACACAGGCACAGAGCAGTACCACAGAGGCCTCACACCCCCAGAGCAGAAAGATGGCAAGAACCACTGTAAACTGCCACCCTTTCACTTACGACTCCCTCCTCCCAGTACCTGGACTCTTGATGCCACAAGCCCTGTGCTGCCAGATAAGTTACATCCACTTCATAGACTGGCTGAGGTCTGCTGTTTTTTCTGCTCTCTGCTATTGGCAAGAGAAGGAGCACCTGACCTCTGTCAGGGTCTTTGCACAAGTTCGCTAAATGAAAGTCTTCTCATTTGTGCTTCTCGGACTGTGGAGGGGTTTTATTGTTTTGTCAAAATGTGAGTTCCTGATCACTCCTGCCCTCTGCTGGACAGACAGGCCTGGGCACTAATCTGCAGCCTTTGACTTCCGTGAGGGCACCAGGCAGCCCTCTCTGGGAGTCAGGCCTGGAGAGAGCGGGCAAGTAGAGGCGGCTTTCCCAGGGCCCTGGCAACCTCAAGGGAAACAGGTTTGGGAGGTGCCAGGATGACTTTGGGAGACTCTCAGGCCTTGGATCCGTGTAACATCCACAACTCACTGTGGAATTCGAGTGAGTCGATTTCTCCAAGCCCCAGTTTCTTTATCTGTACAATGGATCGTTTCCCGTGCAGTCTCTCAAGCGAAGCTCAGCCCTGCCTGGCTCACAGCAGGGGCTCAGTGGGTGACCTCAGCCATGCACTCACCCCTCCCCTTCCCCGAAGACACCTCTGATCTTTCCTTCTTGCTCCCATAGGCCTCAGCACCTCCCAACCACAGAGCGTCCCTGTCATCAACAGTGTGGCAAGCAGCCTGGCCGCCCTGCAGCCTGTCCAGTTCTCCCAGCAGCTACACAGCCCTCACCAGCAGCCCCTCATGCAGCAAAGCCCCGGCAGCCACATGGCTCAGCAGCCTTTCATGGCGACTGTGACTCAGCTACAGAACTCCCACAGTAAGGACGCAGGCGGGTTGGGGTGGGGCGGGGGTACCAGAAAGGGCCCTGAGCAGCCCAGCCCTGCCCTCTCTGGATCTGTACTTGCTTGGAAGTACGTTGATTTGGTCACTTCTCTCTACCTATATCGACCCCGACAGTGTCTCAGCTTGACCTTCATACGGTCTGTGCCTTTCCTAGTTTGGCCTTCCTAGATCCCCATCACCCCGCCTCCATGATTCCCAGGGGAAGGTTTGAAGAGCACAGTTGAGGGCCCACATGTAAAGCGGAGTTAGAGACAGAAAGCAAGAGTAGCACATGCGTGGGACACATGCCACGGTTGCCCACTCTGGCACCCACGGAAGATATCACCAGTCCACAACAGCACCTTTTCCCGACAAGCCTCAACTTAGCCTTTTCAGCCTAAAAGTCTGAGGAGCCATTCCCAAATGGCACGAGTGAGCATGCAATTTGCATCCCATTCGCCCTTCCTGAAATGGAAGAAGCTTCTAGAATCTTCTCCGATGCTGTCCAATTTACGCACCCCAAACATCTCTAATCGAGAGTCCTGAGCACAAGTAAAATACTACCTACATGCCTTCCTGGTTAGGGATAACAGGACTTCTGCCCTCCCCTAGTCCCACCCAGGCTAGTTCTCATATCCTATTTCTATACCTACTTTAAGTCCTATCTTTCAACCAGTTATTTCCCACTCACTGCCAACCACTAGATCTCTGCCCTCCACATTGAGCCCCAGACCCCCAGCCCTCTGGCCTACAAGTCTGGGCAAAAATCATGGCAGGCACCATCCCACAGGAACACCAAAAAAGTCTCTGTAAGTAGAGTGATCATCTCTTGAAGTCTGACACACCTAAATTTAAATCCTGGCCCTGGGACTTACCAGCTGTGTAACCATTGGTAAGTTTCTTAGCCACTCTCTGAGCCTCAATTTTTCTCTTCTGTATAATGGAAATAATAATGTAGAGTGATAATGAAGTAATACTTGGTATGAGCTGTGTTTGGTGAGCATAAGAGTTAAAGAAATGCAAGTCAATATTAAGGGAGTTTTTTTTTTTTTAATGTTTTTATTTATTTTTGAGAGAGAGAGCATGAGCAGGGGAGGAGCAGAGAGAGAGAGGGAGACACAGAATCCAAAGCAGGCTCCAGGCTCTGAGCTGTCAGCACAGAACCTAACGTGGGGCTAGAACTCACTGACTGCAAGATCATGACCCGAGCTAAAGTCGGACGCTCAAATGACTGAGCCACCTAATTAAGGGAGTTTTTAATAGGAGGAGGCAGGAACAGGGAAGGGGAATTTGATTTCTCCCCTGGCTGCCACAGTCAGAGCCGTGGGTCTGAGGAAGAGCAGCCAAGCTCGGCCTTCTTCTATCCTCAGGCTCTGTCCCCAGCTCAGGCCTGTGGAGCTGGTTTCTACACACCATCTCACATTCCAATCACATTTTTTTTGTAGCTTCTAAAAAAATCTGCCATTAAAAAAAATCTGCAGAGTTTGGGACCACCTGTCATACCCCACTTTCTGTCCTTTCAGGGCCTGGCAATAAGCCGCCAATTATCACTGTCCCCTCACCTGGGCAGGATTCCTCAGTGGCCAGGCCCAGGTGGGACAGCCAGAGAGTGGTTGCCAGTGACCTGTGGACAGCCAAGGCCTAGCTGGGGGCCCCCGGACCAGGAAATAACTGGCCTCCCTCCACAGGAAGGACAAGCTAGGCTGGCGAGTGGTAACCTTTACCCCATTCCCTACTAGAGGACGCTTTGGTAACTGCTCCCTCCCTCATGGCTCAACAGCCACATGCTTCTGTTAGGTCGTGTGACCTGGAGTTTACATGAATCGAGTGGTCAGTCACATAACTCAAAAGGTTCTGGACTTGGTGAACAAGTACTGTAAGAGCTAAAAATGGAGCTACATGCTCCTGGAACTTTTATTTGAATCTAATCTCCCTTTGTCATCCTTCATATTTCCATGATGGCATAATGTGACATACGGTGTCCTTTTAGTGCAGTCTGAACAACCCAGAATTATACAATTAATTATACCCATCTCCAATTATAATTATGAATCCACTTATAATCGCTTGCATGAGGCCTGGTGCTTGAGTCATGGCAGATATGATAAGCATGAGCTGGCCAGCTTGTTTACATTTGCTAACTACTTAGACCTTTTTTTATGTCTTAAAATCTCTGATGCACCACATATGCCTGAGGGCCACTTGTTGATGCCTGGGCACCTAACATTTGATTGAAAGTCAGGAGAACAGAAGTGCTATCCACTACTATATAAAAGACACTGTACAAAGCTGTTTATTTGGTACAAAATACTTTACACATGATGTTTTCTAATCCTACAACAGGTATCATTACAGATGAGGAAATTGAGGCTAAGTCATTGAGGAGCGAGGATCTAAACACATGGCCATTCTTTTTGCCATATCACACTGCCTTCCAAAACATCGCCACCACCACTGACTGCCCTTTTGTCTGCCTGGGGACACAGGAATGGTGGGATGGGATGGGGTATCTGTAGCTGTGCATATTGCCAATGTGATGTCCACCTTGACTTTGTCCTCACCCTGTCTCTCCAGTGTACACACACAAACAGGAACCCCCCCAGTATTCCCACACATCCCGGTTTCCGTCTGCGATGGTGGTCACGGATACGAGCAGCATCAGTACACTTACCAACATGTCTTCCAGTAAACAGGTAATGCCAGCAGAAAGTGGGGATGGGGCAACGGCTGGGGCTACTGACGTGAAGAGAGCATGGCATGTGTGGACTGAGCCATAAGCCTGGTCCTTCCCAGGTTCCTAGTTACTTGTTAGAGAAATCTCTGAGGTCACAGGGCAGAGGAGATGGGCCACAGGTAAAGGGACTGACTGCTCCCCCAGCTTCACCAACAAGAGCATGAAATGACTAAAGTTTGATAAATCACTGGAGACCAGGTGATATAGAGTCTTCAGGTAGTGAGACTGAGTATTGCCCAGGGGATTAATCAGTGAGCCATGGAAAAGGTGTTTTCAAGAGAGGTTCAGGAAAGTCACACCCTCTGGAGAGTTTCATGCTTTGCAAGAGGGACCCATTCGAGGATTTTCCACAAGTTAATCAATGGAAAAAGGGAATAGGGAATCCGGGGCCTGAGGCCAATTCCCCCTATCCAGGACCCATGCTGGACCCAGAACGCTGTAAGCTCCAGAGAATGACCCAATTCTACCAACCCATGGAGATTCTCCAGTGCAGTCTGGCCTTACAGGGACCTGCATTTACTTGGTGTGCTGTCAAGAAACTTGGAATTGACTTCCTGGTGCATTGAAAGAGGGAAATCCAGAGGCTTGGTCACTCTTTCAGTGGATGGCTAGTTCCCACCTCTACACAGAGCTGATGGGAGTAGCAAAGACAACCAAAGGTGTGGCTCATCACTGCCGCTTGGACAGCTGGACTGTCACAGGACACCAAGAGTTAGGAAACAGGACAAGGTGTCTGAGCATGGATGACAATTCCAGAATAATACAATAGGACCTTTTAGGAGCTGGGGTCTGTGCAGTGTGGGAACTGTTTGGCCTCTATTGATTACTAGATAAGTAGGCGGCAACCTTGAACTTCATGTCAGTGCTCTCAGCAGCGTTTGGTCTTGTTGACGGTCTTTTTTCCACCTGAGCCCTGCCCATCACACCTCCTCCACTGCCCTGTGCTGACCAACAGTTTCTTTCATGGGCTCAGGTTCTCTGTTCTTCCCTTTGCCCACATCTCCTGGTCCTGCAGTATTGTGGAGCAGGTGGCTGCTGTTCCTGGTTTGCCACTTGTTTGGTGACCTTGACCTCTCTGGGCCCTCATTTCTTCAGCTTTAAAATGAGAGTTGTAACACCTCCTTTTTCTGGAAATTCAATGAGGTCGTGTAGATTAAATGTTCTGGGTGGGTGCCTGTATGCTTATGAACACACACACACACATACGCACACTTGCACACGCGAGCACATACACACACACACAGCCTAGGCAGCTGGGCTCTGGAGTTGGGGGGAGAGGGAACATTGTGTGGGACCAGCTCTGCCACTCTTCTCTCACCCAATGGAAGATGAAAGGACACCCCCTGTTGCCCTGCCCTTCGACTCCCGTGCGATTTCCCACTCTTTGTAGTGAGCAGGGAAAACATTTATCTGTGCTCACAAATCTCAATCAAGGGGGCAGCCAGGCGCAGCAGCCCTGCTTGGGAATACCTTCCCCTTTGAAAAGTTTATCAATCCATCTGCCGCTTGGTCAGCCCTAGACAGGGCTGTGATTAATTATTCCTGTCTTTCCCAAGTTGACTTTGATGCTTGCTTGTTGAAACAGGCCCTCTGAATTCAGGAAATGATCTCTTAATCAAAATACTTGGAGATGCTCTCTGAGACCCTGCACTGGCCCCAAATGGCTTCTCCCCTCCACTGGACAGAGTGGCCAGCCAACCTTGAAGCTGCATGAACCACTGTGAAGTTGTCCCTAAGTCCCCAGATATTCTGGGAGTCTGGTAATAGACTCATTTCTGTGATGATAAGAAGGATGATTACACTTATGATAAAACTATTCACATAGCATTTTATGTTTATGCTTCTCATGAACAGTATCTCATCATTCTTTTTACTGAAACTTCCATAGTGCAAAGGAATGAACTGAGGCTCAGAGATGGAGAGTGACCTGCCCAAGGTCCAAGAGGTGATCAGTTCTAGAGCTGGACCTTCAGACTTTGGGCTTTGGCTCTAAATCCTAGACTCCTTCCACTTAAACAATACTTGCCTTCCAATAGCCATCTCTAAAATATCCACAGTATTTGCTGCTGTTGTGGAGCTAACGGTCAGGAACAAGGGTAAAATCCAGCCCAGAGAGATGTTCCAATCAGGAAACTTTCTTCCTACAAACTGAAGGGGAGGAGGATGAGGAAAGGCAGAAGGAAGTCAAGTGAGGGTAAAGGTGCTGCCTCCCAACAGCAGAAAGAACCAAGGTGAAGAAAATTTGTATTAACTCTATTCCCAAGGCAAAGGGTCAGAAATGAGTTCTGGTGGCAATTCTGCTTTTTCTTTGTTTTAAAGTATTATTTTCCAAAAGGAGTTTCAAGACCATTGCTGGGAACCGGGGGGGCACACGATGTGAGGAAAGGAAGATTCCTTCATTATAAGCATTGGGTGAATGGCTGGTTTAAAGTTAGATACCACAAGCGGCGGGGCGGGGGGGGGGGGGACTTTTCTGAATCTTTCACTTGCTGCTGCTGTATGCATCGAATGGTGGAGGCATCCCAGAGTGCTAGGAAAGCCCAGCACCCCTGCATTAATCCTGGCTCCTTCACCACCCAACATGTGACCTTGAGCAGTTGATTCACCCTGCAAGACCATTTCTGCATGTCTCATGGGGAAAATCCTACCCTTCCCCCTCCCCCAGGATATTCAAAGTGCCTGAGACAGTGGCTGGTACATGGTCAAATACTCAAAGCACTAACTACCTCCCTGTTTCTCCTTGCCATCTGTGATCCTTTAGGAGATACTTTCTATCAACTCCTTCAAAATGTAACTCACTGGACTACATGGGGTCAAAGGAGGTTAACTCCCAGGATAAAAGCAAATAGAGCAGGGACCTGCCTTTGTGTTTAGCCAAATGCCTGGGCTATAGTAGACGTTCAGTAAATATGAGTGAGTGAGTGAGTGAGTGAGTGAGTGAGAGTGAGTGAATTCAGAACTAACATTTTTTTGAGTGCCTCCCATTTCCATAGCAACACTCCAGGTGCTTTTCCATTCTTAACTTTCCTGGCTAACCCTCCCACCCATTCTGCAAGGTATATATTTTTTATGGCTGACTTACAGAGCTTTAGAGGTGGGGAGGGATCTGGCCAAATTCACACAGATGATAAATCTGGAGCTCGACTTCCAGACTGGTCTTCTCGCTCCAAATCCGTTAAGCAATGCTCTCCTTTTAATATACATTTTTAAGCACTCATAAAAATGATCTGAGGTTATGCAGGCATAAGGCTAACATCCGGGATTTGAACTTGTATTTGATCCCACTATTTTCCATTGTTAGGACAGACATGCCCCAGGGCCTTGTGGATCACATTTCAGGAACCTCAGGCTGGGATTTTCTCACATGCCCTCCGTCCTTTCAGAGCTTATGCCTCTCCCTCCTCCTCAACCTTGGGAGCTGGCGAGTTACCATCTGAGTAGGTCTGGGTCTGAGCTCCTGCAAAACAATGCCCTGCCAGTCTGGAAACCAGACCGCAGCAAGCACCGACCTCGGTTAAAACAAGTGTGGGCAGGCTGCAAGCTGAATCCTGTTTCCACAACCTCTGTGCCCACTGCTCCACTTCCTAGTTTATAGAGAGTTCAGGAGAGGGCCCCCGAGCAGTCACTAGACAGGGGTGCTGACAGCAGGTAGACAGCCTCATCATAAATCCCTGGCAGCCATTCCCCAGCTTCCAACCTTCTCCGCTAGGGGTCAGGCAGTATGGTGTGATGATTAAGAGCACCAACTTGGGAGTTAGGCAGACCTAGACCCAAGATTCTACCACTTTCTACCTGGGTGATCTCATGCAGAAGTCCTAGCCTCTCTGAGCTTCAGTTTCCTCATTTGTAATATGAAAATAATGATTCCTCATCTGTGGGATCATTAAAAACCCTGCATGCTATAAATCTTGTAAAATACCTAGCTTGGTGGTTGGCCCAGAACACCCAGACCATGGCGGCTGGGGTGAACTTGGCCTTCCCTGCTGGCAACCCTGGGGAAAGAAGGCTGTAAATTTATTTATTTATTTATTTATTTATTTATTTCCCTGTGGCCTCCCCATGGCCATGCTCAGAAGGTAGAAGGAAATAATCTTCCTTGTGTTTAAGAGCATAGACGTTTCTATTATGAGACCCTGGGCAAGTTACTTATAACCCCTCTAAGTCACAATTCCCTTGAAGTATAATCATTACTTTTAATTAATGGGGCCATAATTAATCTAACTTAATAGTAGTAAGTTATCTGTACTCACTGTCTCTACTTCCTCACCCCCTAGTTCTGTCTTAAGGCTATTCTTGACTAGCATTTGTCCTCACACCATATTAAAACCTCTCTGGTCCAGCGCACGAGTACTGCCATATTGTTAAACTCAGTGGAGACTTTCTGACCTCTGCCTCTGACACAGCTGACTGCTCCTTCCTTTTTTCACTTTGGGACAGTACCCATCCTGGTTCTCCCCCACTGTGGCGTTTCCATAGCTGGCAGCTTGTCTTCCCAACACTTAATGGTTGGAGGGCCCTATCACTCATTCTCTTCTGTGTTCACTCCTGAGTGATCTCCAGTCCCATGGCTTTGGATCAAGCGTACCCGCCGATGGATCCTGTACTTCTGTCTCCGGTATGGACCTCTCCCTTGAGTGCCCATTCACAAACCCGGTGCAGCTTGGGCATTGTACATGTGCATCCCTAGTATACCTGACAAGCCTCACTAAAATAGGAAATCTTCATTTTGCCCCATTTCTCCCTACTCACACTGCTTCATCCTGGAGCTTCTCCACTTCCAGAAATGGTAACCAGTTGCTCAGGTAAGGTACCTGAGAGTCTCCTTGATTCTTCCCTGCACACCCCACAACCAGTCCATGGATAAACTCTGCATCCCTCATCTGAGCACTTCTCACTGCCCCACCAGTCCAGTCCCTGCTCCCACTGATGCCCTGCACTGGCCCCAGCTTCCCACTCCTATGTCCACCTGCCCCATGATGGTGGTTACAATCTGCTCACTACACAGCAACCAGAATGATCTCTTAAGAGGGGAAACCAATCATGTCTATCCGCCACACCCACACCCCCATCAAAACTCTCCAGTAGCTTCCCTTTGCAAACAAGCTGAAATGGAGGGTTCCAAGGCCCAGTGTGATCAGCCCCCTGCCAGCCTGCCCTTCTCACCTCCTTCTTCTCCTCCCTCTTTCACTCGACTTCAGCTGAACTAGAATCGATGTGATCTCACTTCAGGACTTCTGCATTTGTGGTCTCTTCTGCCCCCAAAACTCCATAATGCACATATTTTCATATTTGCTCCCTCATTTCATTCAGCTCAAATGTCATCACATCCAGGAGGCACCTCCTAATTCCCCTTTGTAAATTATTCCCTTGCCTTCAAATCACCCTAACCTGTCATCATGCCTATATTTCTACAGAGCGTTCATCTCCACCTGAAATTTTATTTTGTGTACACATGTACAGTATATATACACATGTGTATATGCACACACACTCCTTTATTGTTCAGAACTCTCTCTAGAATATAAACTCTGCAAGGGTCTGGACAGGGTCTTATTCGTGGCTGCATCCCCTGTGCCTAAAAAAGTGCTAAGCATGTAGAAAGCATTCAAAAATGTGTTAAATGGATGAATGATAATTACCTGCTTCAAAGGGTTGATGTGTGAATCCAAAAACAATGATGTGAGTAAAGTCCTTCCTTAGCAGGGTGCCTGGCACACAGTAGGACCTCAATAAATGTTAGCTCTTACCATATGTAATCATCACAGCTACCACCCCTTTCAGAGGGATGGTTCCCTCAGGGATCCTCTGGGCAAAGCCCCTGCGGGGCTAGGTCTGCCAGGCCTTGGTTCTGAGGGACCACAGTGCACCCCTTATCAGCTGTTTGTGTTTAGACTCGGAAAGGGACAAATAGCTCTAGTTCCTTTGACAACATTTAGGGCTCTGCCACCATTTTATTATGTGAGCAAACATTTGATAGCTGGGAAGCCCATCCCTAATGACAGGTCATAGAATCTCGCTGGCGTCTCCTTATCTGCCCTTCTTGTTTGCTCTTCTATTGAAACCTGCAAGGTCACAAGCCATTTTCTCTCTCCTTGCCTGAAATCTGAATATTGGAAAAAGGCTGATAGTGGGAAGTAAAGAGACTCAAAAGTGGGGGCAGGTGGTGGGCGGAAGAGGAGGCAAAGGGTATCAGAAGACCCTGACCAGGGCCTCAAGAATTTAAAAGGGTCAGAACTCGTCCCCTCAAATGAATGCATAGCTCGGTCGCATTCTGAAGAGGGCTCGAGGACAGCATGGACCAGGGTACCCTGTGTGGCCCAGTGTTAATTCTGAGCACTTCCCATACATCGGCTCACCTGATCCCTCTACAACCTCCATTTTATAGGTGACAAAACAGACACAAAGAGAGTACCTTGACCAAGAACACAAAGCCAGTAGAAGACTTTTAACCTCAGAGCATGTGCCACGAGGGTACCCAGAACCAGTTTGAATTTCTGTCTCTCTGCTCGCCTAGTTCTGAAACCCTGGACAATTCGCTTTCATTGAGCTTGTCTTTCTAATCCGTAAAATGGGCATAATGGCAACACATACGTATGCGTGCTCCTGAAAGTTTAGGGAAGAGTCTTTAGAGAAAGAGCCATTAAATCAAAAGGCAGGACTTTCCCCTTAGGCGCCCAAACAAGTGAAAGTGAAGGAAGAAACAGAGGGAAGCAAAAAGGGTCTCCCTGAAGGGAAAAGGACAGGAATGGTGTGCCATGACAGTTGAAATGAATGAGGCTGAGGGCTCTGGAAGGGATAGCTCTTCTTGGGGGTTTCTCCATCTATTCTGGGGTCTTCTGCCCCCGGCCATCTGGAAGTCTGGCACCAGGGGCCTTCAACCCAGGTTTCTTGTCCTATTAGGAACAAGCCTCCAGAGAGCTCTTCCCCACACTCCTTCCCTGATGAGTCGCTAGAGCAAGTGGTGATTTTCTTATATGCTCAAGTAGATTAGCAGTATTGACACAATCTGGGAGCTGATTAGAAATGCAGGTTCTTAGGTCTACTGCAAGTCCACTCCATCAGAGCACCATGTTCATGGGATGTCCTGTATTCTTAGGTCCATTGAAGTTTGGGGATCAATGGTCTAGTGGACACTAGCCCTTATAGGTCTTAGGAATAGGACCCTGACTTCCATGAGAGGCAAGAGCTCCCATCCAGCTGCCATTGCAACCACACTGAGCACATTGTAAAACCCACTCTTGGGGCGTCTGGGTGGAAGCATCCAACTTCAGCTCAGGTCATGATCTCACGATTCATGAGTTTGAGCCGTGCGTTGGGCTCTGTGCTGACAGCTCAGAGCTTGGAGCCTACTTCAGATTCTGTGTTTCCCTTTCTCTCTGCCCCTCCCCCCTCTTAAAAATAAATAAACATTAAAATAAAAACCCACTCTCAAAGAAAGAGGAGCTTGACTCCAGGATAAAAGTCAGTGAGTTATGATTAGTTCAAGGTCCCCAGCAGTTCATTTCTCTCTTCTGAAGTGGCCAGAAGATCTGGCTCCTGAGTTTTCCTAAAGGGAGTGTGCTTCAGGACCAACACTGTGGCATGGAGCAGACACTAGGTCCTTGGCCCTTTGCTGGCTGACTTGTGTGTCAGCTCCCCTGGAGAAGACAAACTAAGGGCCATTGTCTCTGCTAACTGCACGCAGCTGAGCTCTCTCTCCTCTGTCTGCAGTGTCCTCTCCAAGCCTGGTGATGATCACACATCACTTGCGTTGTGCACAGCAACTAGGACTCTATTTTCCACACCATCACCCTCCGGGCAGCTGTCACAGAAAAGCCCAGTGACCGGACAAGCACCTTTGAGAGGTCCCTGCTTACCTGACATCCTGCTGACGCTTCAGACAAGCTGTTCCGAGGCGCAGCCCTTCCCTTCTATGCAGTATTGTCGCCATGCCTCTCTCAATACGTCAAGTGCTCCCATCCTGCCCACAGGTGGGAGACAAGAAACCGTGGAAGAGGAAGAAAGAACGATGTGCCTGCATTATGCTCCTTCATCGAACAAACTGATGTGAAAACTTGAATCTGTTACTGACAGGAGGAGGACACGTGCTATTGAACTGAGCCAAACACACTGTAAATATCCACAGACTCCCACCCTCCCTCACCCCCTCCTAGCTGATCTCGAGATTTCTTTCGAAGAAGTAAATTTGTCCAATGGGTGTAAACTATAACCTACTGTAATTAAGTGCAATTTCCCCTCCACTCCCTTCCCCTCCCCCACCCTGTATATAATACTAAAGCGTCTATTAGTTTTCTTTGTAAAGGTCAGAGTTGAATTTTCGAAGTGACTGTCCTCTTCTTTCTCCCCCCACGGAGACATATCCCGAGTCAGAAGTGAAGCCTCTGTCCCTTTCCCTCAGGCCTCTGGACACTTATAGGGACTGTCCATTTGGGACTGACTGCCAGTTGACTCTAATCTCCTGATGTTAAGACACACCTCTGGATCCTGGAGGGGCTGAACGTAGTAGTGTCAGACTAACATCCTAGCTTCCAGTGGGGCTAGGAGTTCAGTCAGGGTGCCACCTAAGAAACCCCCAAGGCAGGAAAACTGGCTGCTTGATAGCACAAGAAAAAGTTACACTTTCAGAAAGCCTCCCATTAAAACAATTTATTTTATCACTGCCCCGAGTCTCATATTTCTGTCTCTGACATTTCCCCTGCCATGGTTCCAAGAGCCCCTGACTCCTGCTCTCCTTGGAATTTTCCATTTAGTCCATTGGATTCATGGCTACACATCCTAGTGTCTTTATACCGGATGTACTGCTAAGGTAAGAAGAGTTGATGCCCCTATCCAGACTCCACAAGCTCCTCTGAGGGAATCTGACAGAGCAGGAGCCCACACCTTTGTCTTCCCTGCAACTCACAGGAGTAAAGGAATAGAGCCAGCTCTTGGTGACTCGTGGCCTTAGGGACAGATTAAAAGCAGGAAGAATGGAAACCCTGTGGGTAACTTGTTCAGCCTTGTTTTAAGCATGAATCTCAGCCTTTCCTTCCTTCTATGGGGCTGTTAGCCACAGGGAGAATGGGAAGCTCTTGTGGGTGTCACCTTCTGTCCAGCTTTCCCCCTCTGGCCAGGATGCTAATGAATAAAAGCCAAAGGCCCGGACACTCCACCAGCAAGGACATTGCCACAAACAATCCAGTGCTGACTTCAGGAAAGAGGAGGTACCTATCTTCTTTGCCATCTCCTCTTGTACAGCATAGACCTACTAGCATGTGGTTTCTTGCTTCAAGTCAGAGGATTTCCTAGGTGTGGTATAAGCAAAGGAATTGTGCTGAGCAGGCCCCAGGCAACAGGTTTCTCTCAACCTCAGTGCAGTGGAAGATGCACTTTGCAGTGATCGGGGCAGATTTACTGAGTACATACTCTACTATGTACCCAGAATAGGGATGGATAGATAAGGAAATGGCGACCTCCTTTGGTTCCTGGTTCCCCTGGACAATGTTATATGAGCTGAAGTGGTCAAGAGAACACTCATGGTTCAGTTGAGAGGAGCTGGGGCCACGGCCAAGCACCATGTGTCGAGAGGCCAAGATCCTCTGTCACTAGTTGAGATGTCCTATTGGATAGCTCCTGTAAGCTCCAGGAAGAAGAAGGGAATATAGGCCTCAAGTCTGAACCTTAGTTGGAACCCTGTATCTGGACTCATTTTGTTTCTGGAACAAGTATCTACATTTGGTACATTTTAGATCTTGCATTATTGCAGTAGCCCTGAGAACGCAGAAGGTCTTTTCATCCAAGCAGTCATATGGGCAGAGCTGGAAGCTGAGGGGAGTGAGGATAGGTGGGTTGGGGAAGGTTCTAGAGACTTTTCCTAACTAAACCCTGTATAAACCAAGACATATAGAAGACAACCCTGGCAAGGTTAGCACCTCCCTTCTGAATGAAGCAGGGACCTTCTACACTGGCTCTACAAAGGGACAAGGAGGCCACCTACAATGTAGGGGTCAGGTGGAATTACCCACTCTAAAGATTCACTTGTAACTAGGAACTCCCATTCTTCCCCCAGAACCTCATGGAACAACATTTCCAGTGTCTCTCTTTACACCTGGAGCCCAAACAGATGGCTCTGTTTTCCCATGACCTACTGTCATTTTCTAGGGTAAGCTCTGGGGAAGCAGATTTCATTTTTAATGCTCATGGATAAGAAATGAGGTCAATAATGAAGACCTGCCTTA
The DNA here is from genome assembly GCF_003009895.1 of Hyaena hyaena. Taxonomy (NCBI): domain Eukaryota; kingdom Metazoa; phylum Chordata; class Mammalia; order Carnivora; family Hyaenidae; genus Hyaena; species Hyaena hyaena. The sequence continues at coordinate 1,064,020 of NW_024081199.1, read as the reverse complement.
AAATGTATTAACCTTTTCCATCCCAAACAGTGGACTCCTCCCCCCACCCCAACTAAGGCAGAGATAACTGGAGGGCTAGGCTGCTAGATTCAGGGGGATAAGAACACAATGTAGACACCCAGGGAATCTGAGCTCTTGGCCCACAGCCAGGGGCAGGTCTTGGTGTTCATTTTGGAGCCAGAATGCCCTGATTAGAATCTCCAACTCCAGCACTTAACCCCATCCTCAGTGTCCTCCATTAAATTGAGTAATGATAATAGTACCCACTGTGTAAGGTTGTTTGAGGAGTGAATACATGTTGAATGCTTGGAAGTGTGGTTGGTATTTTATGTTATTAGTACTCTTTCATCCCACAGTGACTTCTTGTATAGTCTTCTGGGGTTTGTCACTATTTCCAAATAACCTCACCACAAATTTGATGCTTGATAAAACTGCCAAATTGCTGGTAACATGATTTTCTTCATTTCTATGGTGTATGGCAAATCCAGCTGGGAACCAAGGATGAGCCAGGGAGGGGGGTCTGAGGAAAGGGGAAAGGTTTGACCAAAGAGAGTCTTTGTCTCCTAAAGGGAAAGAAGAAAGTAAAACGTGACCATTGCAGGAAGTGTGAGAACCAGGAGGCCAAGACTACAGTTGGTAGTGCTCCTAAAGGTTGGTAGGACCATGCAAGAGGAGTGCCCAGAACAAGGAATGGTGTGGATCAGGAAGAAGCAGGAGCAAACTTCTTCCCAAGGAAAATCAGGGCTGATGTGTTCCCTTTGAATTAGGAGTCAATTCAAACAAACACTGGCAAAATCTGCTCCGGAATGTAAGATTGCTCATAGTGAACCAGCCAGTGACATATGACATATCCATGTTATAATACTTCAAACACTTCCCATTTGCGTCCTACAGGCTGAATACTCGTGAGAAGCTGCAGTCCTCTAAACCAAATGCCTATAAAGCCTGCACCACCCTCTCCTTCTTCTCCCTCTCTTCCCCCCTCTCTTTGCCCTCAATTCTGGTGCAGAGGTCATTCTGGCTAGGCAAATACTAGATTGTCAGCCAAGATTTATAACATGCCTGTATTTTTTAAATGAATCTTTGGGGTGTGCAGCACTTGACACATGCCTGAATGACCATGTTTTCCTGAGTGTCATCTGTACAGTGCTGTGTGTGTGTATAGAGAGGAAATGTGTTCTAAGGGACAGCAGAGCAGAGCAAACAAAGTAACATCAAAAGCAGGATTCATCAAATCAATTTCACACAGTCTGTATATGTATGTTTATGCCATTAAACTGCACAACATATTTCTTTATAGTTTCCACAAAGTTAATTTTCTTACAGACTGTCATATTTCCAAAAGGCAGGTTTCTTTTCTGTGCCCTATTGTCCTGACATCCTTAATAGACCAATTATATTAAATTATTCTCAATTACGAAAGCTAAGTTTTTTTAAAAGAAAAAAAAATCCCAGTATAAGGAAAGTGTGCCAGATTTCCTGAGCTATTATAAATCCTTCTTTGTATCCCTTTGCTTTTGGAAACATTATCTAGTCCAAAATTATGTTTCTTATTTACTTATTCAAGAAATATTTACTGACACCTATTATGTGCCAGGCACCATTGTTCTAGACACTGAGGATACATCAGTGAACCAAATAAATAAAAATCCTTCCCCTCTTGGGGCGCCTGTCAGTCAGTGGAACATGCAATTCTTTTTTTTTTTTTAATGTTTTATTTATTTCTAGGAGAGAGAGAGAGAGACAGCGTGAGCAGGGGAGGGTCAGAGAGCGAGGGAGTCACAGACTGAAACAGGCTTCAGGCTCTGAGCTGGCAGTCAGCACAGAGCCCGATGCGGGGCTCGAACCCACTAACCACGAGATCATGACCCGAGCGAAAGTCGGACGCTTAACCGACTAAGCCACCCAGGCGCCCCGGAACATGCAATTCTTGATCTTGGGGTCGTGAGTTTGAGCCCCACTTTGGGTGTGGAGATTACTTTTTTAAAAATCTTAAAATTCTTCCCCTCTTGAAGTTCATTCTAGTAGGGGAAGCAAGCAGTAACTGAATGTGTATGTGTGTTGACAGAAACTTCTACGGAAGCAGGGAGGTTAGAAGAGCTGGAACTTACACTGTTGGTGGGAATGTAAACTGGTGCAGCCCCTCTGGAAAACAGTGTGGAGATTCCTCAAAAAATTAATAGAACTCTCCTATGACCCAGCAATAGCACTGCTAGGAATTTACCCAAGGGATACAGGAGTGCTGATGCATAGGGGCATATGTACCCCAATGTTCATGGCAGCACTCTCAACAATAGCTAAAACATGGAAAGAGCCTAAGTGTACATCAACTGATGAATGGATCAAGAAGATTTGGTTTATCTATACTATGGAATACTACATGGCAATGAGAAATAATGAAATCTGGCCATGTGTAGCAACATGGATGGAACTTGAGGGTGTTATTGCTGAGTGAAATAAGTCAGGCAGAGAAGGACAGATACCATATGTTTGCACGTATAGGAGGATTAGGAGGAACTTAATGGAGGACCATGGGGGAGAAGAAAGGGAAAAATAGTTGGGGAGAGGCAAACCATGAGAGACTCTTGAATGCTGAGAACAAACTGAGAGCTGATGGTGGGGGAAGGAGGGTGGAGGAGGGCACTTGTTGGGATGAGCACTGGGTGTTATATGGAAGCCAACTTGACAATAAACTATTAAAAAAAAAAAAAAAGAAAAGCTGGAGCTGAGTGACAGGGAGAACCATGTGTTAGGGATGTGGGACATGACAACAAATGACAGAGGGCATTTGTTGTTGCTGTCTGTAGGCACTGCTGTAGCTTCTGTAAAGACCTGGCTTTTCCTCTGAGGGAGCTGGGAGTCATTAGAGAGTTATGAGCGAAGTAGAGACAAGATGTGACTTTTGTTTTCAGAAAATCCCTCTGGCTGCTGAGTTGTATGGAGGGGCCAAGGGTGACCATCAGAAGCCACTGCTGTTATTGGCCTGAGACCAGGAGTGGCAAAAGGGCAATGGAGGTGAAGAAAGGCAGTTGGATTGTGGGTGTCCTCTTGAAGGAAGAGGATTTGAAGGCACCAAGACTTCCCGATGGTTTGGATATAGAGTGTGAAAAGGAGAGGCACTTAAAGCCACTGAAAGATTTGGGGCCTGAACAAAGTAAGAGACAGAAATTGATGTAGAAAATGAAAAAAAAACGCTGCCCAAGACTAGACTCTATCTCATATTTTTTTCTTTTCTTTTTCTTTTTTTTTTGTTTTGAGAAAGAGAGTGAGGGAGGAGCAGAGAGAGAGAGAAAGAGAGAGAGAGGAGAGAGGATCTTAACCAGGGTCCATGCTCAGTGCAGAGCCTGACACTGGGCTCCATCTCACAAACTGTGAGATGAGCTGAAATCAAGAGTCAGATGCTTAACCAACTGAGCCATGCAAATGCCCCTCAGATATCTTTTAAAAGTGGCACTTTAGAAAGCAATTTGGTGGTCGGTCATGCTGTGATGTCTGCTAATATGTCCCTGATGTGGTGTCAGAGCTCTCCAGGTGGCAATAACATGACGTTCAATCATGCATCCAACCAATGTTTGAGTCCTTACTACGTACTACATACTCTTCTAGGCAAGGGAAGAAAAGCCATTAAAAAAAAATGTCACTTTTCCCATGGAGCTTATGTTCATCTGGGAGGAGCCAGATGAATACACAAACATACACCGTGCCAGGTATTGATAGGTACTAGAAAGAAACACAAATAGCCAAGAAAGGGGCTGGAGGCAGGAAAGGAGGTGAATTCATTTGTAGGGGGATCTCTCTGGGAGACTGTATTAGTGTCTTGTACTGCTGTAAGATATTACAGGAAATATGTTTACTCACATTTCCGGAGGCCAGAAGTCCAAAATCAGTATCACAGGGCCAAAACCAAGGTGTCAGCAGGTCCTATTCCCTCTGGAGACTGTAGAAGATGCTATGTTCCTTGCTTCTTCCAACTTCTGGTGGCCCCATCACCGGTCCTCGCCTCCATGGTCATGTTACCTTCTCTTCAGTGTCAAATCTCCCCTTTCTCCTTCTCATGTGGATACATGTGGTTGTATTTAGGGCCTATCTAATCTTCTTTGGAGCACCTGGCTAGTTCATTTGGTAGAATATGTGAATTCAGATCTTGAGGTTGTGAATTCAAGCTCCATGTTGAGTGTAGACATTACTTAAAAATAATTTTTTTAAAAGCTTATTTATTTTGAGAGAGAGCATGCATGTGTATGCACTTGAATAGGGGAGGGACAGGGAGAGAGAGAGAGAGAAAGAGAGAAAATCCCAAGCAGGCTCCACACTGTCAGTACAGAGCCCAACATGGGGCTCAGACTCACAAACCATGAGATCATGACCTGAGACAAAATCAAGAGTTGGATGCTTCACTGACTGAGCTACCCAGGGCCCCCCCAAAAAATAATAGACTAAAATAATCTTCTTTAATCATATCTGCCCAGACTCTTTCCTTTCAAGGTAACATTTACAGCTTCAAGGGATTAGGACCTGATATATTTGAGGGTCATTATATAGTTTAATACAGAGACTTTACCACAAATCCAGAATAGAACTTAAAGTGATAGTTTCTTTTGTACAATTTTTCAATTAAAATATATGATTATTTCACAATAGATATAAATCAAATTATCATGCTGTATGCCTTAAACTTATACAGTGACATATATCAATTATTTTTCAATAAAACTAGTTGCGGGGAGGCAGGAGAGAAATCATCATTACATTTGTAAAACAGATTGCCTTGCCCAGGAAACATGAATGGTAACGAGGTTTCTTAGTCTTTAGGAAATCTACTTTCAACAAGGTCCATACTTTGGAGAAGCTTAAATTAATAAGTAAGTGGAAAACTTAAACATGTTGCTCATGTTTGTATCATGGAAGCAAAACACCAAGCTACCACTATAGTTAGGGTTAACCATTCATCTACTTCTTTGTTCACCTAGTAAATATTTGCTGCTAATGTATAAAGTTGTGGTTAAGAGCTCAGGCTGGAGAGCAATAAAAAATCTGGATTCAAATCCTGGCTCTGCCACTCTCTAGATATGTGATCTTGGGAAGTCTACTTGGCCTCTCTGTTTCCTTATCTGAAAATAAGGTTGGCATAGGATTAAATGAGATACAAGGTGCATAAAGCCCTTTGCCTGGTAAAGCAAATGAGCACCGTAAGTGCTCATTAAGTGGTCATTACTGGCATCCAGTCCCTCCAGGACTACAACATGAGAAAACGTGATGGGCCCCAACCTCACTGTCACTGAATGTTTTCCCCCAACTAAGATGTAAGTTCTATGAGAACAGGGACTTGGTGTTTTGTTTACTGTTTTGTGCCCCATCTTTTGGTACCTGAGACATATTAGGTACTCAGTAAATATATATTTTTTAATGTTTATTTATTTGAAAGAGTGAGAAGGAGGGGGGGGGGGAGAGAGAGAAGGCTCCGGGCTCACAGCTGTCAGTGGAGAGCCCAATGCAGGGCTCAAACCCATGAACCGTGAGATCATGACCTGAACTGAAGTTGGATGCTTAACCGACTGAGCCACTCAGATGCCCCTGCAGTAAATATTTTTTGAGTGAATCAATGTGTGGATGTATGTCATGAAGTTTACTAGATAAATGCCTGGAAAATCAGCCAATGTATACCTACCACCACCATGTCAAATGCCTTAAACTTCAAAGGAAGAAGCAAGTCATTGTTATTGCTTTTATAAACAGAGATAAGAAGAAAGGAAATAAATAAAAATGGAGGCCCTAGGTAATGCCTTATGGCTAGTATAGTACTAAGGTTAGTTAGATCGGCTTGGAACCCATTCTGAGCTGGCACTCAAAAAGGAAAAACAACAACAAGCCACTTCCATCTATCCATGGACCCGATCTCTATACCCCATCTGCAAATATTCCTATCATCTGTGGGTAGATGACCAGATTGCACCCTTCTCAAGGACAGAAATCCTTGGCTATGCCTTCTTCACCGGCCTAACCCTAACTCTAACCTAAAGGTCTTCATTCCTTTAACTGTGTTCTTTGTATTTTTTCATTATGCAAAGCATCTAAGCATGGATGGAGAGGCATGCAACAGGTTCCCATTCACTCATTCATTCAACAAGCCTCTTTTGCACACTGACTTTGAGCCAGTGTAGTGTGGTGGGTACTGAGGGTTCCAAGACGCCCTGAGGGAGTTCCCAACCTGGCTGAGGAGACAGACAAATTAACAAGTGATAGCAATGCAGTGTGCAGGTGTTAGAAGGTAGAGTGGTAAGACAGTGGAAGCAATTCTATTTAGATAGAGATGGTCCTTTGAAAGACCCTTGACATCATGAAGAATGAGTGACAGTTCACCAGGCAAATGGGGCATAGGGGAGACATTCCATGTTGAGGGACCACAATATGCAAAATGAATGTCCAAATCAATGAGTTCCCAGTGTTGTTTCAGCCCAAACCTTCTGTCTTCTGCATGCCTGGGACCCCTGCCTGAACTTCTCTTGCCCTGGTTCTGTAAATCATGATCTGACACAGTGAAATATGTTCTCCAGGCTGCAGGGTCCTCAGGTCAAGGTGATGGGTCACTAGCCAGCTGGTGCCTACAAGGCATTCAGAGTCTGAGAATCAAATATGTGGGCCCCACATCTCAGATGAGCAGAGGTAAGGCATGGGGTAAGGCATGTGATGTTTACGTTCAGAAACTGCAAAGCCACTAGCTTGCAAAGTGTCATTACGTCTGCAGTTGGAGGGTAATTTTCTTGTTACTCAAGGACTCTTGGTCGGGCACAGATTGGTGTCTGGGGGATTGCTTTATGACCCAGAGCAAGGCAACGATAGATAGGAGATGTGGTTTGCTGGGCAGAAGTTTACAAGGCAGGAAATTGCTTCACTGGGCACAACCATTCATAAGAAACACCTCTGGGAAAAGGAGACTGGGCTCCTGGCAGGTCTGCCCCTGGCCATTTGTTTACATCAGCAACAACCCATGTTCCTGGTTACACAATGTGGCAGCGTCACTTGGAGTGGGGGATCTTTGCCCCATGGAAGAATAAACACATTCCTTACTCGCAGTGGAATTAGCAGACCTCACAGGCTTTTCAGTGCCTCTCCTGGAGGCCTTAATGTCATAGGAAGGTGACTCTAAACACAATTAGCTATACAACCAAACTTAGTTCAAGTTTGATTGAATTCCCCTTTAAATGGCAGTGCATGTTTAGATGAAGATACTCCAAATGTGAAGAGTGGAAAAGTGTGAATCTTTTGTCAGTCAGTACCCAAAGCCACACTAGGTTTCTTAGGAACAATTCAGTCACTGGTATAGGGGTCATTGGTCAATCTTTGGGGAGGAAGGGACAGAGCTGCGGGTTGTTTGGATGTATTTCAAAGCCCATGTTTCCATTGTCCCACCAGCTTTTAGCTGAGTTCTAGAGTCCGGAGTTTTTCTACATTAAAGCCATCAGATCTGCACATGTCATGGGGAGGGTCAGTGGCCAGTGTCTCCAGAACCATGGGTGTCTGTCTGGCAAGTTATTGGAGGCATTCAACCCAATACTGCTCATTAAAGGCAAGAGTCACGGGGCACCTGGGTGGCTCAGTCAGTTGAGTGGTCTGACTCTTGATTCTGGCTCAGGTCATGATCTCATGATTCATGAGTTCAAGAAGCCCCATACTGTGTCAGCACAGAACCTGCTTAGGATTCTCTGTCTCCCTCTCTCTTTCTCTCACTCTTAAAGTAAATAAACTTTAAGAAAATGAAGCAAGAGTCATGCCCTGGGCCCTACTCCTCCCCACTGACTTAGATATCCCATCTCGGTCCCATCCTGGCCAGGTGAGCTTCAGTGGGCTGCTTTTGCTTCTCTGGGGCCTCAGACTCTGTATCTGTGAAATGGAGGACTTAATGTCAACGTGCCACTTAGTATCACAGCTCTAAAGTGAGGATCCAGTGAGACTCTGAACATCCTCCTCAAGTGCGCTCGCACACCACGGGTTTGGTGCATTGTCCTGGGGCAGAAGGCCATGTGAGAGGAGTTGAAGGGGGATTTTGTTTTACGTTTCTTACCTTCCTATGAGGAGCTGCAGCTGGTAAACCAGCCATTACCTCTGACTTAGTTTAGAGCCTGCTATTTGTGTACTTAACTCTTTTGGACAGAACATTCCAGAGCAGGAGCAGTCAGCAGCAGAAAGCCCTGGGCCTGCCCCATCAGAGTTTCTTTCATCTACTTCCTTGGAGATAATTAATTTAATTCTGTTTCTCATTTGCAAGTTCTTTTTTTTTTTTTTTGGTAGTTTTATGGTTTTATTAACACAAATACAACATGCATATATGATGTCTATCTCTTCCATTTCTTTGCTGCACAGTCTGGCTTTGGGATTGGTGGCTCTGATGGCCAGCTGGGCTGCTCTTTCTCCAGTAGCTTTGTGGTTCTTGGAGGAGACACCATGAGCAATCTCTGCACTGTAAGATTTGATATACATCAGCAGTACTTCAACCTCCTTGACATTGAGAACTAGGAAATTTCGGAAGCCACTGGGCAGCCTGTGCTTTGTTTTCTTATTGTTCCTGTAACCAGTGTTGGGCATCAAGATATGGCCTTTGAATCTTCTGCACACCTTATTGTCAATGCCTCTTGGGTTTCTACCGGTTGCACTGAATTTTGACATATCGGTCTGATGGGTGCCGGGTGAACTTCTCGGTCATCTGTTTAATGGTCTTGGACTTTACCGGAGGTCTGAGACTGGCCATGATACCAAGTAGGAGATGGCTGCCACCTCTGCAAGCAGCCAAGGAAGAGAGGATAAAGCGGCATGTGAGGGCTTTGCGTTTGCAAGTTCTACAGGGGCCAGACCATGTCCCTTCTTGGTCACCATTATGTCTCCAGTACCTCATAGGGTGCCTGGTGCATAGTAGGTTCTCTATAAAGACATGTTGAATGAATAAAAGTGTATGAATGCGTGAGTGAATAAATCAATGGGTTGCATTTTTTAAATTTGAAAACCATTGATATACTGAATCTACAACAAACCTACCATGAACTTTGGATCACCCAGCTTCTGCCTCATCAGATAAGCAGGCAACCTTGAGTCCTAGTTTCCTTGTACAGATGGAGCAGCTGTGTCAGGGAAAGCAAGATGGGGTGCAGTGCTAAAGCCCACCAAGACAGTTGCGGGGACAGTCCTTAGCCCTTTGGGTAATTAGTTCCTTAGGTATCCACTTTACTAGTGGTTTTCCAGTTGCCTCAGGATCTCATATTTCTGTTGTCCTGTTCTGCCCATTCCCTGTGCAAGAACCCTGCAAAAAGGGTTAGAGCCACGGTCCCTAGACATTTGGGGAATAGTGTTACAGGCCACTTGATCTCCAAATCCTGCTAGAGGAACCAGGATGAACCCAGAGGGGAGAGGATATCCTGTAGATCAGCCTGGAGGAGTATGTGGCCAGCATAATATAGGACAGACCCAGAGGAGTGCTTTGGTATCAAGGGCGTGGTGATGCAAGCATGTTAGAGACTCACTTCAGGATGGTACCCCTCAATGGGGTGCCTGTGTATGAGTCTGATGTCTTAAAAAAACATGCTTCTCACCTCCAGGGTATAGGGCAGTGGACCAAGGAGTACAAGAAGCCACAGCAAAAATAGTTCATTTTCCCAGAGCATTAATTTTATTAAGAGATAAGTAAAATTTTTAAATTTCTTTATTTAAATTCAAGTTAGTTAACATACAGTGTAGTATTGGTCTCAGGAGTAGAACCCAGTGATTCATCACTTACATATAATACCCAGTGCTCATCCCAACAGGTGCCCTCCTTAATGTCCATCACCCATTTAGCCCCTCCCCCACTCCAGCAACCCTCAGTTTGTTCTCTGCATTTAAGAGTCTCTTATGGTTTGCCTCCCTCTCTATTTTTATCTTATTTTTCCTTCCCTTTACCTATGTTCATCTGTTTTGTTTCTTAAATTCCACATGAGTGAAATCATGATAGTTGTCTTTCTCTGACTGACTTATTTCATTTAGCATAATGCGCTCTAGTTCCATCCACATTGTTGAAAATGGCAAGATTTTATTCTTTTTGATGGCTGAGTGAGTATTCCATTGTATGTATGTATGTATATATATGTGTGTGTGTGTGTGTGTGTGTGTATATATATATATATATATATACATATATATATATATGACTTCTTATTTATCCATTCATTAGTTGATGGACATTTGGACTCTTTCCAAACTTTGGCTATCATTGATAATACTGCTTATAAACTTTGGGGTGCATTGTCCATTTGAATCAATATTTTCATATCCTTTGGGTAAATACCTAGTAGTGCAATTGCTGGGTCATAGGGTGGTTTTATTTTTAATTTTTTGAGGAACCTCCACACTGTTTTCCAGAGTGGCTGCACCAGTTTGCATTCACACCAACAATGCAAAAGTGTTCCCCTTTCTCTACATCCTTGCCAATATTTGTTGTTTCCTGACTTGTTGATTTTAGCCATTCTGACAGGCATGAGGTAGTACAGAGATAAGTAATTTTTAAAAATTTTTTAATGTTTTATTTATTTTTGAGAGCAAGAGAGACAGAGCACGAGCAGAGAAGGGGCAGAGAGTGAGGGAGAGACACAGAATCTGAAGCAGGCTCCAGGCTCTGAGCTGTCAGCACAGAGCTCGATGCAGGGCTCGAACTCACAGACCTTGAGATCATGACCTGAGCCAAAGTCAGGTGCTTAACTGACTGAGCCACCCAGGTGCCCCAGAGATAAGTAATTTTAACTGCATTTTTATATAAAAGCAAATGCATGGGCATGATTGAGAATAAAAAATTTACACACATTTTTAAGATAAAATACGGGGCTTCAAAGAAATCTCCTGTTTGCAGTGATCTAAAACTGCAAGCCCCCTGAGAAGCACAAATTCAGTCTTCTGTGTCATTAATGGTACTTCAGTAGAAAAGTTTCAGAAGCACTGGCCTAAAAGAGCCATGCAGAAAATACCACTCATTGACAATGTCCCCACCTTCCATGCATGACACTTCCTGCCATGCAGGGAAGGTCCCCTTGATGAGACAAAGGTATCAGTACAGCAACAGCCTCTCACTTCATCTGGGCTGACCCTTGGATCCCAAGAGATAAATTTGCTGTCCTTCTTCTCCCAGGTTGTCTGAAACGTAAGTCTGAGAGGAGAGGAGTTACATTCCTATTATCATTTTCTGTATTTCCAGTGGCCAGTACAGTGCTCAGCACAGATAAGGCACTCCATTAAGGTGTATTAGGATGAACTCAACTCCAGAGAGACACTTGCACCTCCTCCTTCCTTCCTCCTGAGGGCAGTGGGAGCTCTGGTCTCTACGAAGCCCAAACCAAACAGCATGGGCCCAGCTAACAAGTGTTGCTCCACCTGGGACTGGGGAGAGGGGGGCAACTTACACTTCTTTTGTTCCCAGGCTAACGGCTTAAGGAATTCTTTCCAGAGACACTACTTTTTAACTTTTATTCATATATTTGAGATGAAGACACTGAGATGATAGAAGAAAAAAACCAGGCAGGCAGATAGTGAGTTAGCAGCTCTACTCTGAATAAACAGAGATCCACAGTGAATGGGTTATGGGTTTGAGGTTACCTCCAGTAGGTTTACTCTTTGGCAAACTATGGTTTCCCACACAGATTCCTTGGGGCCCCCAGCTCTAGCTCCTCCACGTGACCTCCTGCCAAGTAACGTTCCTCTGGGTCTCTCTGGCTCCAGCATAAGTCCCCCCTGAAAGTGGGAACAGTGTCTAATCAATCTTTGTGCCCCCTACTGCTTAGTGGACCATCTGCACATAAGACCAGCTCAATAAATATTACTGGTGATGAGTATGATGGCAACTTACCAAATAGTTTTGCGTCATTTACCAAAGTTGTATTCTGTGCAGTCTACTAGGCCTAGAGTTTCAATGACAAATAAGAAACAATCTCTTCCCTCAAGGGCCTCTTGGCTCAGCAGGGAAAGCTACCTTCCCAGACAGAGTGCTGCCTGCTCTTTAGTCAGTGGACTCAGTAGCTCACATGAAAATTTCTAAAGCTTTTGAGGTGGGCTTGGTCTCCCATGGCTGAAATCATGGGGAGGCTAAAGAGAAGGTGGGCATTGCAGGGGACCTTTCACAACTGCAGGAATCCTCAGAGTGGGTGGGCTGGATGGTGACCTTCCCATCACCCCGTAGGAAAGTGAGGCCAAGCTAACACCTGTTGAGACAGGTAACTCCCATTTGCCCATTGTCCCGTGTTTGCAGAGGGGGAGCAGAGAACTCTGGGGAAGAAGGGGATGGGTCACAAGCAGGTGAGCCTCCTTTGGGTGACACCAACGCATCAACACCGAGGTAGGGAGGCAGTCCTAGGAGAATTTATAACTCCAGCTTTCCAGGTCTTACCGCAAACAAGCTGTTTCTCAAGCCCAACATTGGGGGGGGGGGGGGACTGGAGCAGATAGGTGGGGACAGACTAGTGAGGGGCACTGGGGGGAGGTGAGAATCTAGAACAAGTGTGCACATTAGGTTGTAGAGATCGAAGACTTCGGGAGGGAGAGTGGGAGGAGGGGAGAGAGAGGGAGAGGGAAGCTATATTGTACAGGATATTGAACTGGTTAATAATAATGCTTGATCTCTTGTCTCGTTCCCTGTGGCCCAGGCCTGAAAGGCCTTAGCCATGCTTTGGAATGCAGTGAAATCCAGAGGCAAGCCCAGAGAGCCAGCCCAGTGAAAACACTGTCTTACCTAGGTGCCTACTCTCTACAAGTTTCTCCCCGATCCCCAGAGTTCCTCACCCAGTGCATTTCATTGCTTTGGGGGAGGGGCAGGTTGACAGTGTCTGGTCACAGCTATAGCTTCTGAGTCAGGAGCACAGCAGAAGAAGGGCAAGTTGCTCGCCTGTGCTGCTTTGGTGGTGGAGGGAAGACTCTAAGCAGGAGGGGCAGGCCCACGCCCTTAAAGGCATCAGTGCTGCCTTTAGGAAACCTCTCTCTCCCTTCATGTCTTCCCCTGCCATTCATTCTTACCTGATGCCACCTGAATAAAAACATCACCGAGGGAACCAGCACTACAATTCACCCAGGACCACACCCCAGTAGGCCACCTGGAAGGAAGAGGACTGTTTCCCTCCATGGGAGGCCTCCTCTGGACTCAGACCCCAGTCTGCATTCTGTTTCTGGGTGAAACTGCAGGCTCAGCAGGATTTGAAAATATCCCCCCCTGAGGACCCCTGGAGCATGCCTCCTTCCTCCTGCTTCCCCAAGATACCAAATACAGCAGACCTGAGTGGGAGGGTGGAGTTAACAAACAGAGCCAGGCTGGGGGGAGGCTTGTGGGTCTCTCCTTCATGCTCCCAACTCCAGCCAGAGGAAATCCCCCCAGGGACTTCAAAGTCAGCTGCTTGTTTGCCTGGCCACAGAGCAGCAACAATGCTTTCCCTTTTGACCTAAGAAAGCATCCCTCCGTTTCTCCAGGTTGCAAGAAGACTGCTGGCTTGCGGGGGGAGGGGGAGGAGGCCTAGAACACAGGACTCTGCTTATGGGGCTGTGAGGTGGGCATTCCTGCCAGCCTGCCCTGCCAGTCCAAGACCAGGGAATGTGTTGAGAAGGCCTGATAGGAACTGTGTCCCCAGACCCTTGAGTACACCTCTGGAAAGACTGTCCCAGCCAGGACTCAGTTCAGAGAGGGCAGGTTCCAACCCACCACAGGATGGTGTAACTGGCCACAAGCATGTACAGGGGAATGGAGACCACAATCCCAGGTACTACCTGCTCGCTTGAAGGTACCTTTGGTTTCAGGAACTGCTCACCACGAAAGTGATTGTATGGTGTGTGTGCTTGTCCATGCCAGGTATATGTGTATCCATGGGCATATGTATGCACAGGAATGTGCATATCCTAGTGATCCCAGACACCTACATACAGTTCTCTAGGAACTATGCCCTTGACTTACATTCTGAAAACAAATTTTCATACTTGATCTGAATGCAAGAGCAGAGAATGTTATATGAGAAGCAGTAAATCAATCCAGTCAATCAGCTCAAGAAATGGAGAAACCAATCTTAGGACTTACTTAGGCCTTATTTACCCTTCAGCTTACTTCTGCCAGGTCAATGATACACTCATATTTTCAGGGATCCTCAAAGAAGCGTGAAAAATCATCCCAGAACGTAGCATCCAGCATGCAGTTAGACCTTTAACAAGATTTTTTGGTAATGACGATGATGATTTTTCCCCAAAGAATGCCCTCTACCACATTCTTTATTCCACACAGAAGAGGATTCTGAGAGTACCTAGACTTTTTCTGAAGAGATGTCCCCACAAAAAACACACTGTAGTGTAGGGGAAGGTGTGTGGACACTAAAGTCATCAGCAGCTGGGTTCATATCCTAATTCTGTCACTTATTCCTTGTGTAACCATGAGGATATGATTTAACACTTTCATTTTATGTTTCTTCATCTATAAAGAGGCTTAAGCCTATCAGAAGATTCTACCCTCAGAAAGGAATGTTGCTGGTGGTTATACTAAGGAGATTATTTGGCGAAGGACAGCTTTGGGGCAGGAACCCAGGTCCCATGCATGAGGTATCCATGACAGCTCCCTTCACAGTGTAGAGACAACAGCACCCATGGTAGTTGAGAGCCCAGACATCACTGCTGGACTGCTGGAGTCTAATCCCACCCATCACTTTCAGCTGCATAGCCTTGCACAAGCGCTTAATAGCTGTGTCTCAGTTTCTTCATCTGTAAAACCATGATAATAATAGTCTTCACCACAAAGGACGGTTGCCAAGACAAAATGAGTTAATACATTTGAAGTACTTAGAAAATGGATGGCACATAGTAAGTGCCGTATAATGTTTGTAATTTATTCCTGTGTTGCCAATACTGGAGTCACATAACATGTCCTCGTAAATACTGTCCAGGCAAAATTACAAATATATGTTGAAGATGAGGAACATGTGTTAGAGGAGGAGAAAGTCCATTGATTTACAAGTATGGATTGTGAGCAAGACAGGGGCAAGGGAGATTTGGGCAGCTAGGATTTCAGTCTCAAAGGCAAACCCTGAATTCATTTGTGTTAGTAAGATAGAAGGATGGGTGGTAACTCCACTAAGCAAGGTGGTATAAAGCTGAGCAGAGAACTCTATCTCCTGCTGTTCCCTCCCTTCCTGGGGCCTCTTCTATCATCTCTTAAGAATGTTTAAAAAATCATGAAATTTCTGGTTTCACATCAGAAATTTAAGTTTAACTCTATAGCAAAAATCTCAAAGTACCAATGCTCTGAAATTTGAGTTTTATCCTGTCCCAGGACAGCAGCCACAAATGACCCCACCTAGCCCTGACTAATCAGGTGTTTGCCCATAACCTGTCGGCAGCCGCCAAGCTGCACATGCTTCCCCTTTTGTCTCTGTAACAGAGTAGATTTCTGTCCTAGTTCCTGCCCCACAGACCTCGCCCTGACCTAGAAAACTCCGAAGTGCTGCCGGAAAGGGCATGGGGGATGGAATGAGGAAAAAAACAGATAAGCCACCATGGCTCCTAGCCTGAATTAGTAGGCAATGTAGGACAACCTCTCTTTGCACTCCCCAAGTCCAGATCTCACTCTACACATAAGGCATGCTTTATCATATTTGCAGATGGCTGGTTATGAAGTAGGAACACTAACGACTAAATTTAATGAGAATATATATATATTTACATTTATATGTAAATTTCTTCTATGGGGGCTTTTTTCTTCTCTTTTTAACAAAAAACAGATTTTCAGAAATGTAATTTAAATGAAAAATATATTGGTTTAGTTAGCCCTAAACTGAAGTCAACAATGTGCCATAGTTGCTGAGAAGACAAAAACCTAGAGTGCACCAACAGAAGTGACTATGTCCAGATCATGTGACATAAGAGCCCAACCATGTTTGCAATCAGACCTCACCTTAAAATCTGGTCATCACTTTTTTTTTTGTTTATATATTTACTTTGGGGGAGAGAGAGAGAGCAAGCTGGGGAGGGGCAGAGAGAGGGAGAGAGAGAGAATCCCTAACAGATTCCACTGCCAGCACAGAGCCCAATATGACACTCGAACTCATGAACTGTGAGATCATGTCCCAAGCTGAAATCTAGAGCTGGACGTTTAACTGACTGAGCCACTGGTCCAGGTGCCCCACTGGCCATCACTTTTCAAGAGAGATATTGACCAACTGGAAAGTGTTGAGAGGAGAATAATCAGAATAGTGAAAGGTCTGGAAACTCATTCAGACAACAGCAAACATCCTAGAGATGAGTAGTCTCACAGGGAAGATTCAAAGGAGAACAAACACTTGAAGAGGTGTTACATAGAGGGAGAAAACACATTGCTCTCTGGACCAGTGGGCAGATTGTGGATCCACATGAGAATTATTCAGCTGTTTGTCAATGAGGAAAATCTACCCTAGCAGTTGGTAAAGGCTGGAGGATGATCTCACAGGGATGTGGTATAAGGATAACTACATACAATAGGAGGTTGGGTAAGATAAGCGATTCAACTGTACGAGTCTGTGAGTTTATATTTTTTAAAAAGTTATAAATAGGCCAAGTCTTCTGTCTAGGCAAAACAGAATATCTACCTAACACTCCCACTATTAGAGTCTTTTAACTGGGTAAAGTCATTGTTTGTTCAGAAATATCTCTTTTTTTTCTTCTCTTTACTTTTCTTTTGAGAGAGATAGCAGTTGAGGGAGGGAGAGAGAATTCCAAGCAGGCTCTGAGCTGTTAGTGCAGAGCCCAATGTGGGGACTTGAACTCACGAATCGTGAGATCATGACCTGAGCTGAAATCAAGAGTCAGGCACTTAACTGACTGAGCTACCCAGGTGCCCCTGAAATATCTCTCTTAAAATGAAATATGTTATCTGAGAAAGGTGACATATTAGCACAGATAGATAGCTAGAGGGAGGTTTGGAATCATGAAGATAGCATTCAACTGTGAATCAGATGATTCTGGTTTGAACTTTCCACTTATTATCTATGTGGTCTTAAGCAAGTTATTTATCTCTTTGAGTTTCCATTTCTTCATTTATTAAATGATAATCAAAATGCCTATTCTCAAATACCAAAGGCCTATACATTTTGCTGGTACAGACCTAGTGGACACAGCATAGCTTCAGAGCCAGTAGTTCTGGTGACATATCATAATTAAGGTGACATGTTCCCTTAACAACAGCTATCAAATTTCACCACTTTCATTCATATTTTACCAGATATCCCAGGAAATTAAATAAGGCAAGAAAAGAAATAAAGCATATAATGATTGGAAAGGAAAAAATAAAATTACTGTTATTTGTTGACAATATGATTGTCTTCATAGAGAATCCAAGAGAATTCATAGACAAATTATTGTAACTATTACAAGAATTTGCAAGGTTGCTGAATTCAGACTCATCATATCAAAAAATCAAAAACCTTCTTATGCACCTGCAAAAAATAATTAGAAAGTGTAATCTTTAAGAGTTCCTGTCACCAGGCAGAGAAGGACAAATATCATATGTTTGCACGTATAGGAGGATTAGGAGGAACTTGACGGAGGAACAAGGGGGAGAAGAAGGGCGGAAATGGTGGGGGAAAGGGAGAGAGGCAAACCATGAGAGACTCTTGAATGCTGACAAAAACTGAGGACTGATGGATGTGGGGGGGAGGGGGGGATGGGCATGGAGGAGGACACTTGTGGGGATGAGCACTGAGTGTTATGTGGAAACTAATTTGACAATAAACTATTTGTAAAAAAAAAAAAAAAAAAAGAGTTCCTGTCACCATATCCACAAAAACTAAAAAGCATATTGGTATTAGCAATGTATCTAATAAAAGAGTTTTGACCCAAATGGAGACATTATAAAACTTTATTCACAGTCAGAAGACCTAAAAAAATAGAGCAATATACCATGTTCATAGATGGAATACATAATATTATTTTTTAAATCCCAAATTACTCTATAAATTCAACATGGTCAGTAACAATCCAAATTTGGCCATATGTGTGTATAGAAAACTTTCAAACTAATCTGAAAATGTGATAGAAAAGAGCCAAGAATATCAAAGACAATTCTTTTTTTTAATCATTCTTTTTTATTTTTAAATTTATTTCTGAGAGAGAGAGAGAGAAAAACAACATGAGCAGGGGAGAGTCAGAGAGAGACGAGACACAGGCTGTGAGCTAGCTGTCAACTCTGTGAGCTAGCTGTCAACTCTGTGAGCTAGCTGTCAGCTCTGTGAGCTCCAGGCTCTGAGCTAGCTGTCAGCACAGAGCCTGACATGGGGCTTGAACCCACGAACCGTGAGATCATGATCTGAGCTGAAGTTGGACGCTTAACCAATTGAGCCACCCAGGCGGCCCTATTAAAGACAATTCTGAAGAAGAAGGAGGAGGCATTTTGCTTTACCACAAGCGAAATTTTTTTTCTTTTTTAATATTTTTATTTATTTCTAGGAGAGAGAGAGAGAGAGACAGCATGACAGGGGAGGGTCAGAGAGAGAGGGAGTCACAGACTGAAACAGGCTCCAGGCTCCGAGCTGGCAGTCAGCACAGAGCCCGATGCGGGGCCCGAACCCACGAACCGCGAGATCATGACCGCAAGATCATGACCTAAGCGAAAGTCGGATGCTTAACCGACTAAGCCACCCAGGCGCCCCTCACAAGTGAAAATTTTTAATAAGTAATTAAAATCTGCGTGATTCAGACCCAGAGAGAGATAAGTAACTCCAACAGAATGGAATAGAGAGCTCAGAAATAGACCCCACTCATTTAAGAATTTGGCATATTACAACAACGGTATCACAAATCAATGAGAAAATGGTGGATAATTCAATAAATGGTGCTAGAATAATTGATTATCAATATGGAAAATTAAAATAATATTATTTCCTTACCTTACACTGTATATCAAGCACAGCTTAAAGCTTTAATGTGATGGCACAAAAACAGACACATACACCAATGGAATAGGATAGAGAACAAATGAATGGCCAACTAATCTTTGACAAAGTGGGAAAGAGTATCAAATGGAAAAAAGACAGCCTCTTAAACAAATAGTGCTGGGAGAACTGGACAGCAACATGCAGATGAATGAAACTAGATCATTTTCTCACACCATACACAAAGATAAACTCAAAATGGATAAAGGACCTGATGTGAGACAGGAGACCATCAAAACCCTAGAGGAAAGAGTAGGAAACAACCACCTTCACCTCAACCGCAGCAATTTCTTACTTGACACATCCCCAAAGGCAAGGGAATCAAGAGCAAAAATGAACTATTGGGACCTCATCAAGGTAAAAAGCTTCTGCATGGCAAAGGAAACAATCCATAAAACTAATAGGCAATCGATGGAATGGGAAAAGATAGTTGCAAATGACATATCAGATAAAGGGCTAGTATCCAAAATCTATAAGAAACTCACCAAACTCCACACCCGAAAAACAAATAATCCAGTGAAGAAATGGGCAGAAGACATGAACAGACACTTCTCCAAAGAGAACATCCAGATGGCCAACAGACACATGAAACGATGCTCAGCATCCCTCCTCATCAGGGAAATACAAATCAAAACCACACTGAGATACCACCTCACGCTGGTCAGAGTGGCTAAAATGAGCAAATCAGGAGACTCTAGGTGCTGGCGAGGATGTGGAGAAATGGGCACCCTCCTACACTGTTGGTGGGAATGTAAACTGGTGCAGCCCTGCTGGAAAACAGTGTGGAGGTTCCTCAGAAAATTAGCAATAGAACTCCCCTATGACCCAGCAATAGCACTGCTACTACCCAAAGAATACAGGAGTGCTGATGCATAGGCGCACATGTACCCCAATGCTCATAGCAGCACTTTCAACAATAGCCAAATTATGGAAAGATCCTAAATGCCCATCAACTGATGAATGGATCAAGAAGATGTGGTTTATCTATACAATGGAATACTACATGGCAATGAGAAAGAATGAAATCTGGCCATTTGTAGCAATGTGGATGGAACTCGAAGGAGTTATGCTGAGCGAAATAAGTCAGGCAGAGAAAGACAGATACCATATGTTTTCATTTATAAGTGGAACAGGAGAAACTTAACAGAGGACCATGGGGGAGGAGAGGGGAAAAATAGTTGGGGAGAGGGAGGAAGGCAAACCATGAAAGACTCTTGAATACTGAGAACAAACTAAGGGCTGATGGGGGTGGTGGAGAGGGGAAGAGGGTGATGGGCATGGAGGAGGGCACTTGTTGGGATGAGCACTAGGTGTTACATGGAAACCAACTTGACAATAAACTATGAAAAAAAAAGAAAATCATAAAAAATTCTTTACTGTGAAAAAGCAAAATTTTATAGCTCTTAGGAGAAAATATTGGAGACCAGTTTTGTGCCCTTGGAGTAGGGCAAGATTTCTTAGGTAAGCTTCTAAAAATACAATACCTTAAGGAATAAATTTGAGTATGTTAAAGTGGAAATTTAATGTATTAACTGTGTTTAATATAGTAATTATATTGAAATGGAAAAAACCCACAAAAACAAAGTTAAAAATCAAGCCCAGAGTGGGAGAACATCTTTACAATGAATACTACTAACAAAGGGTAAGTTCCAGATTATTTAAGAAATTCTAACAAATCCAATTTTTATTTATTTTTATTTTTTAAAAATTTATTTCTGAGAGAGATAGACAGCGTGAACAGGGGAGGGTCAGGGAGAGAGTGAGACACTGAATCTGAAACAGGCTCCAAGCTCTGAGCTAGCTGTCAGCACAGAGCCCAACGCGGGACTCGAACCCACAAACTGTGAAATCATGACCTGAGCTGAAGTCAGACGCTCAACCGACTGAGCCACCCAGGAGCCCCAACAAATCCAGTTTTTAAAAAGGACCAACAACCTAAGACAAAAATATGCAAAACATATGAACAAGCAAACCACAGGAAAGGAAATGCAATGGGCAAAAAACATATATAAAGGTACTTGACCTCACCAGTATTTTGAGAAATGCAACTTAAAATCATAATAAGAGTGACTTCCAGGTAAAGATAGCAGATTGAGGATACTGCCATTTCTTCCAAAATGACAGCAGATTCTTTTAACAGAAGGCATAAACTTACAAGAATAAAGGTAATAGGAGAGGAGACTATAGCGATAAAGTTTTGGAAGATAGAAAGCAAATAAATGAGAGAGAACTGACTCAGAAAACCAAAGAAGGTTGAATCTCAATCTAGAAGTGGAGACAGTCAGGAAGTAACCCATATTGGTCTACCAGATACTTCAGGCAATGAGGAGGAAGATGGAGTGAAAAACATCAAGATTGGATGTAAATCTTTAAAAAGCCAATAGGTTCCCAGATTTCCTTCCTTGCTTCATGTAGCCAGAACTTTTAAGAAAATAAAACAAAGAGTTCCTGGAAAATAAAATCACAGACAAACATGAGGACAGGTAATTGCACAGAGAACCAGAGGATTAAGTGAATGTTTGTATACCAAAAGCTGATGAAGTGCAGAAAAAGATTGAGAAATGCTTCTCTAGGTATTCTGACTGGCCCAAGGGGAAAAGATGAACACTTCTAACATCAAAGGTTCCCCCCATGACATGACCCAGCCATGGAACCCTACATTGAGCACCATAATCTCAAAACTCAGAACTGTCAGGTTTTTAGTGCCCCATGTTCATATATTAGTGAGCATTTGGGGATTACCTGACTCCTAAGGAAGACCTTTACCATAACAATAGAAACCAAAACAAACAAACAGGAAAAGCAACCTAGAGAAAACAGATTTTAAGTTGGAAAAGGAAACTGAAGACAAATAAACAAACAAAATTTAAACAAACAAAAAAGATTATAATTATTATTCTTAGAGAGGTAAAAGTCAGTATTACTACATCCATAAAACAAGAACAGGAAGCTTTAAAATGAACAGTCATAGAATTTTTTTAAATGTTAGAAATTTAAAATATATATGACAACACCAATGGAAAACTTAATAAATGGATTGGAAGATAAAGTTGAGAAAATTCTCAGAAAGTTGAATAAAAGACCAAGAGAAGAAAAAAACAACAACAAGACAGAACATAAAATAAGACCAGTCCAGGGGGTCCAACATTTGAATTATAGGAATTCCAAAGAGAACAGAGAAAATGGAAGAGAGGAAATTCTCAGATAAATAATCCAAGAAAAATTTCCCAGAAGTAAGACATGGCTTTCCAGATGGAAAAGACTCACCAAGTGTCCAGCATATTAGACGCAAACAAATCCATATATACATACATACTCTTAAACACATAAAAACACAACATAGATTCAAACCAATTTCAGAAAGGTGGTTACTACTGAACTATGAGAGGGGGAAAGAGTGGGGAGGAATAGAGTGAGTTTCAACTACATCTGTAATGTTTCTTCAGGAAAGAACTGGATATGGCAAAATGTTAATTTTTGTTAACTATGGATAGTAGTACATGAGTATCTGTAATATTCTCTGAACTCTTCTTATATATTTCATAATTAAAATATACATGCAATGAGGCTCAGGAAAATGCATAAGAATATCACAGCAGCCAAAAACTGGAAACAAATTAAATGTCCATCCCAGGAAAATAGGTAAGTTATGGTATATTCATACAAGGGATTGATTGTTCAATAAAAAGGAATGGACAGCTAATACATGAACAGTGTGAATGAATATCAAAGATATGTTAGGAAAAGGAGCCAGATACAAATATGTGTAGGATCCAACAATAGGCAAAATGAATCTAGGGTGATAGAAGTCAGAATTCCCTAGAGAGAAGAGAAGGATTAGGGGATTAAATGGAAAAGAGGATGAGGGAACTTTCTGGCATGATAGAACTGTTCTACCTTGCTTTAAATGGAAGTTACATGAGTGTATGCAATTATCGAAGCTCACTGAACTGAATACTTACGATCTGTCATGTTATTATCTGTAAGTTACATTTCAATGGTGAATGAATGAATGAATGAATGAATGAATGAATGAAGAGGGAAAAACAGATGACAAAAGAGAACTTCAAAATTAAATTTTGGGTAGAAGCTGGTGGTCTCCACTCTGTGACCCTATGTGTCCATAATGTAAAGTCCCAGGTGGGTTTGAAGAGCGGATGTTTATAGAGGGCCTATGTCTCTTTTGTATTTTCATCTTTTTGTTTGTTTGCTCCAAAATTCACATGTAATGGTACCAGCATAATGGTCTGCTTCAGAAATCTGGGAAGAGGTAGACAAAAATGCTACAAAGAAAATTCACAGAACTCACATCTCACCTTGGCCAACCTCCTTCCAATCCATGAAGCTCCCTGACAACATTTCTGACCAAAGGTGAGCTAGTCTTATGCTTGAACCTCTGCAGTAACAAAGAGCTCCCTCCTCCCCGGTGATGACACCAATAAACCAAGTAGGAAACCTTAGCGAGTACTGTACCTGGCACTGTTCTCAGCCCTTTGTGTGTATTGACTCATTCCAAGTCAGCACTTTCTGAATTTGTACAGCTCTACCTGCAAAAAGTTCAGACAGGACTCCCAAATTTCCCTCATATCCTCATAGGTCTCTTAGCTAAGGGGGATTAAGGATTTTCACCTTGGAACAGGTTGCCCATGGAGATGACAGGAAAACATGGAGTTGGTATTCTTTGTGCTACGTGTTTACCTTTGTAAGAACATTCTATCCTGGGCTCTGAAGTAATAGCAGTAGTAATAGAAATAGTTAACATTTATTGAGGCACATGCTCACTTTACATGCATTTGCCTCATTTAATCCACATAACAACCCTGTTTTTCTACAGATGAGCAAATTGATGCTTTGAAAGTTTAAATCACTATCTTAAGGCCCCGGAGCTGGTTGCCAGCATTCTAGCCCAGGCTCTCTGACCAGAGGCTGAGCTGTTAAGCATTCCAGTCCTCTTCTGGTACTACTCTGTGAGTCTGAGTGAATTGCCTTCCCTGTTTCCTTAAGTATGAAACAAGAGAGTGGTACCAGAACATCCCTAAAGCCTAGGCCCCACTCTGATAATCTGTGTTCTAAGCTAAAGGTGTCTATAATCCTTTCCCGTATGGAATGTGTCTGGCATAACCTTTCCTAAGGCATCCAGCTAATATATGGAGATTAGGAGGAAGGTGAAGATGAAGAGACATATGACCCTATGACCCAGCAATTGCACTATTAGGAATTTATCCAAAGAATACAGGAGTGCTGATTCGAAGGGGCACATGCACCCCAGTGTTTATAGCAGTGCTATCAACAATAGACAAATAAAGGAAAGAGCCCAAATGCCCATCAACTGATGAATGGATTAAGAAGATTAAGAAGAGGGGCGCCTGGGTGGCTTAGTCGGTTAAGCATCCGACTTTCGCTTAGGTCATGATCTCGCGGTTCGTGGGTTCGAGCCCCGCGTCAGGCTCTGTGCTGACTGCCAGCTCAGAGCCTGGAGGCTGTTTCAGAGTCTGTATCTCCCTCTCTCTCTGACCCTCCCCTGCTCACGCTGTCTCTCTCTCTCCTAGAAATAAAAATATTAAAAAAAAAAAAAAAGATTAAGAAGATATATAGATAGATGATAGATAGATAAATAGGTAGATAGATAGATAGATAGATAGATAGATAGATAGATGCTAAGTGAAATAAGTCAGTAAGAGAAAGACAAATATCACATGATTTCACACATATGTGGAATTTGAGACACTTAACAAATGGTCATAGGGGAAGGGAAGGAAAAATAAGATAAAAACATAGAGGGAAGCAAACCATAAGAGACTCATAAATACAGAGAACAAACTGAGGGTTGGGGGGGTGGGGAAAATGGGTGATGAGCATTAAATAGGGCACTTGTTGGGATGAGCACTGTGTGTTATATGTAAGCAGTGAATCACTGGATTCTACTCCGAAGCCAAGACCACACTGTATATTAACTAACTTGAGAATTTAAAAAAAAGATTAAATTTCATGCTTTTGAAACCAAAAAAAGAGAGAGAGAGAGAAATACATAAATGAATGAGTGAACAAATGAAGTGAAATCTAGCATTTTCCTTTGCAGAAGGCTGTTCCCAGTCAACTGTTTCTGAAGAGAGAGAGAGAAAAAAAAAAGAAGGTCCTTGTCTTACTTTTGAGTTTCAGTTTCTTTTCACCAGTTTGCCTTCAAATCCCAGGGCATGAATAAAGCCAGCTTCAACCCCAGGGCTTTCTCTCAAGGCCCAGCTATAGGCTAGAAGCAGAAAGTGAATATGCACAGAGTGGCCAATTAGTTCACTGACTGCCCTCATGACCTCTGACCCCTGCTGGGCCACCCCATCCATTAGCTGTCCTCTGCCCCCTCCATACTCCTCTCTCCCAGTTTGAGTCAATGTTGGGCCATTCTCTTTCAGCAAAGAAACATGCTCACCCATTCAGCCAGCCACTTCTACTTGCTGTTCTTTTGTCTCCTCCCTCTGTTGCCCTTGTTGCTAACCTGGTCACCACTCCTTGACCCTAGGCTGGGCTCTCTCCCCTCTTGGGAGTGGGGAGGGGCAGTATACCAAGGCAGGGCTTGCTGGGAGGAAGAAGGCAAGCTCTTGTTTTTCCTTTCTGCTTGGATTTCAGTCCACAAGCTTGAGTTTTAATCTTATTCCTCATCGTGAGAGAATCCCTGTAATGCTTTCTCTGGGATGATGATTTCTTTCAAAGGCAAGTGTTTTGAAGATTTCTGTAAGTTGGGAAGTCAGCAGTATGTTCCTTTGAGATGTTGGCTATTCCTTTATGAGGTTGGGGGAAAAAAAACATATGTAATTTCTGTATTTGTATATATATATAGTTGATTAAGAGAGGAAAGTCTAGTTCAAGATTGTGGGTATGTGAGTACCTACTTGTGAAATAAGATAAAGCAGCTATCAAAAGAGGAAAACAAACTAATTTCATTGCGCTTGAGAAAAGCCTTCCAAGTGTTCATTGAATCTGCTAATTCTTTAGCCTTCCAGTTTAGAGAGCAAGGGAGCTAGTGGTGAGGTTACTAGAAAAGGCTAAGTTTGGGGGAGTCAGACCCATTGCATTGAAATCCAGGTCTTTCCATTTGTCAATTGGGTGACTTTTGGTAAAAATAATGGCTTCCAATTTTCTGAGTGCATTCCATGTGCTTATCACTTTACATACATCATGTTATTTAGACCTCATAATATAAGCAGCAAGGCAGATGTTACTAGCCATCAACATCTGTGTCACCCAATAAAAGAATTAAGACTAAGAGAAATGAAATTATTTGTTCAGGGTTGTATAAATAGTAAATGGCAGGAAAGAAACATGAGTGAGGTATATACATGACCTCAGAGTCCTTAAAAGCAGTGCCATACTACCTCCCAGTTATAATGCACCTGAGTTATTTAAGCTTTATGATCTTTGGTTTCTACACCTGTGAAGCATCTAATAGTAGTGACTAACAACTCCTGAATGCTTATATTCCAGTATTTCTAAATACTGACGTGCTGTATCTCACTTAATCGTCTCAAAGTTCCTTTTTTTTTTATAATGTTTTATTTATTTTTGAGAGAGACATAGAGTGCGAGCGGGGGAGGGACAGAGAGAGAGGGAGACACAGAATCTGAAGCAGGCTCCAGGCTCTGAGCTGTCAGCACAAAGCCAGAAGTGGGGCTTGAACCCACAGGGCTGTGAGATCAGGACCTGAACCGAAATCAGTCGCTCAACCGACTGAGCCACCCAGGTGCCCCAATCGTCTCAAAGTTCTAAACATAAGAACTATCTTATCCCCATTTTACAGAGAAGGAAACTGAGGCTTCAAGAGGTTGAGAATCCAGATCACACATGGCTAATAAGTGGCAGAGTTTGGATTCTATTTTGAGCCTGTTTGGCACCAGGCCCCAGCTTTTTCTGTTTTCTGATCTAGGACAGTTGTTTCAAGAAGGCCTGCTGACCAAGGAGATAGGGTCTGTACACAAAGAGAGGGCTACAGGAATGTAAGGAAGTAGGAAACCAATCCCAGTGGAGAGCAATGCAGCCTGGTTTGTGGAAAACGTAGAGGAGAATCACTAGATGGAAATTCACTTTAATGCTGGTAAGGCTCAGAAATACCTCTGTTTCATAAAGTAAGGCACATGCTAATTATATACCAATGCCTATGCTGAAGAGGTGGGCAGAGGCCTTTGCCATAAACATGTCTAATAAACAGTGTGGCAGGTATTGGATCTTACTCATCTTGATATTACTCTCCCTTTCCCTTCCCCTGCCCACCCCCATGGCACCTCACATAGTGCCTTGCACAATAGTAGAGAACCCCCGTCCCTATCATTCATTCTCTAAATGAATAAGTGAATGATACCTCAGGAAGTATTTGGTTGGGGCTAAGAGGCTTTCTTGGTTTGGAGGATGCTGTAGCCCTGTAGCTGGAAGACCCTCTTCCCTCTCTTCTCTCTCCCTATAGCACCTCTGTCAAGAAGCCCTCAAGCTGAATGACAGGGGGCCCACTGCACCAGCAATGATTTATGGTTGTTATACAAGCCCTTTCACATTCCTCCCCCCCCTCTTTTTTGCAACCAATTCATCATGACATTTAAATGAAACTTTGGTTAGGAAACTATGGCTCACAGTCCCGAAGACCATTGTTCAGGACACCTGAGCAACAATAGATCTAGTATTTAGATCTATAAAGAGACCACTTCTCCATCAGGATCCAGATTTTCCTGCTTTTCCCAAGGACCCAGGGAAACGCCTTTATTTCTACCTTAAAGAATCCCAAGAGTCAGCCTCCACAGTGAAAAGAAAGGGGCCACATACAGCAAACTGGTTGTGGAAGACAATGCTCTGTAATTTCCCCCTAATTAAAATAGCAGAGGCCCCACAGAAGATATGAAAACAGTATTTCAGTCTGAACTGCAGAATAACTTTGCAAAGATGCCTCAGAGTTGTTTTACTCAGTGCTCTGAGAACTCCAACTTCGTTGGGTCAATCAGCCATTAAAATGATGATGGCAAACTCAATAAATATAAAAGAATAGAGTTCATACCATGCACACTGTCAGATCACAATGCTTTGAAACTTGAAATCAATTACAGGAAGTCTGGAAAACCGCCAAAAACATGGAGGTTAAAGAACACCCTTCTAAAGAATGAATGGGCCAATCAGGCAATTAGAGAGGAAATTAAAAAATATATGGAAACAAATGAAAATGAAAACACAACAATTCAAAATCTATGGGATGCGGCCAAGGCAGTCCTAAGAGGAAAGTACATTGCTCTCCAGGCCTATTTCAAGAGATTAGAAAAAGCACAAGTCCAAAATCTAACAGCTCACCTAAAGGAGCTAGAGGCAGAGCAACAAGAACGCCCTAAACCCAGTAGAAGAAGAGAAATAGTAAAAATTAGAGCAGAAATAAACAACATAGAGACCAAAGAAACAATTGAACAGATCAATGAAACCAAGAGTTGGTTTTTTGAAAAAGTAAACAAAATTGACAAACCTCTAGCCAGGCTTATCAAAAAGAAAAGAGAGAGCACCCAAATAGACAAAATTATGAATGAAAATGGACTTATTACAACCAACCCCTCAGAAATACAAGCAATTATCAGGGAATACTATGAAAAATTATATGCCAACAAATTGGACAACTTAGAAGAAATGGACAAATTCCTAAACACACACTCACTACCAAAA
The DNA here is from genome assembly GCF_003009895.1 of Hyaena hyaena. NCBI lineage: Eukaryota > Metazoa > Chordata > Mammalia > Carnivora > Hyaenidae > Hyaena > Hyaena hyaena. The sequence continues at coordinate 1,035,407 of NW_024081199.1, read as the reverse complement.
TTCACACGGGAAGAAATAGAAAACCTGAACAGACCCATAACGAGTGAAGAAATCGAATCAGTGATCAAAAATCTCCCAACAAATAAGAGCCCTGGACCTGATGGTTTCCCTGGGGAATTCTACCAGACATTTAAAACAGAATTAATCCCAATTCTTCTCAAGCTATTCCAAAAAATAGAAGTCGAAGGAAAACTCCCGGACTCATTTTATGAAGCCAGCATCACTCTGATTCCCAAGCCAGACAGAGATCCAACAAAAAAAGAGAACTATAGGCCAATATCCTTGATGAATACGGATGCAAAAATTCTCAACAAGATCCTTGCAAATCGAATCCAGCAGCATATCAAAAGAATCATCCACCAAGATCAAGTGGGATTCATTCCTGGGTTACAGGGCTGGTTCAACATTCGCAAATCAATCAATGTGATCCATCATATCAATAAAAGAAAAGATAAAAACCATATGATCCTGTCAATAGATGCAGAAAAAGCATTTGACAAAATACAGCATCCCTTCTTAATAAAGACTCTCGAGAAAGTTGGGATAGAAGGAACCTACTTAAACATCATCAAAGCCATCTATGAGAAGCCTTCAGCTAACATCATCCTCAACGGGGAAAAACTGAGAGCTTTCCCCCTGAGATCAGGAACACGACAGGGATGTCCACTCTCACCACTGTTGTTTAACATAGTGCTGGAAGTCCTAGCATCAGCCATCAGACAACAAAAGGAAATCAAAGGCATCAGAATTGGCAAAGAGGAAGTCAAACTTTCACTCTTCGCAGATGACATGATACTCTACATAGAAAACCCGACAGACTCCACCAGAAGCCTACTAGAACTGATCCAAGAATTCAGCCAAGTTGCAGGGTACAAAATCAACGTACAGAAATCGGTTGCATTTTTATACACCAACAATGAAGCAACAGAAAGAGAAATCAAGAAACTGATCCCATTCACAATTGCACAAAAAACCATAAAATACCTCGGAATAAACCTAACCAAGGATACAAGAGATCTGTATGATGAAAACTATAGAAAACTTATGAAGGAAATTGAAGAAGACACAAAGAAATGGAAAAACATTCCATGCTCATGGATAGGAAGAATAAATATAGTTAAGATGTCATTACTACCTAAAGCACTCTACACATTCAATGCAATTCCAATCAAAATTGCACCAGCATACTTCTCAAAACTAGAACAAACTATCCAAAAATTTGTATGGAACCACAAAAGACCCCGAATAGCCAAAGTAATACTGAAAAATAAAACCAAAACGGGAGGTATCACCATCCCAGACTTCAGCCTCTACTACAAAGCTGTCATCCTCAAGACAGTATGGTATTGGCACAAAAACAGACACATAGACCAATGGAACAGAATTGAGAACTCAGAAGTGGACCCAAAAGTATACAGCCAACTGATCTTTGACAAAGCAGGAAAGAATATCCAATGGAAAAAAGACAGCCTTTTTAACAGATGGTGTTGGGAGAACTGGACAGCAACATGCAGAAGAATGAAACTAGATCATTTTCTCACACCATGCACAAAAATCAACTCAAAATGGATAAAGGACCTGAACGTGAGACAGGAAACTATCAACACCCTAGAGGAGAAAGCAGGAAACAACCTCCTTGACCTCCACCGCAGCAACTTCTTACTTGACACATCCCCAAAAGCAAGGGAATCGAGAGCAAAAATAAACTGTTGGGACCTCATCAAGATTAAAAGCTTCTGCACAGCCAAGGAAACAACCCAGAAAATTAATAGGCAACCAACGGAATGGGAAAAGATAGTTGCAAATGACATATCAGATAAAGGGTTAATATCCAGAATCTATAAGGAACTCACCAAACTCCACGCCCGAAAAACAAACAACCCAGTGAAGAAATGGGCAGAAGACATGAACAGACACTTCTCCAAAGAGGACATCCAGATGGCCAACAGACACATGAAACGATGCTCAGCATCCCTCCTCATCAGGGAAATACAAATCAAAACCACACTGAGATACCACCTCACGCCAGTCAGAGTGGCTAAAATGAGCAAATCAGAGAACTCTAGATGCTGGCGAGGATGTGGAGAAACGGGCACCCTCCTGCACTGTTGGTGGGAATGTAAACTGGTACAGCCCCTCTGGAAAACAGTGTGGAGGTTCCTCAGGAAACTAACAATAGAACTCCCTTATGACCCAGCAATAGCACTGCTAGGAATTTACCCAAGGGATACAGAAATGCTGAGGCATAGGAGCACATGTACCCCAATGTTCATAGCAGCACTCTCCACAATAGCTAAAACATGGAAAGAGCCTAAGTGTCCATCAACAGATGAATGGATCAAGAAGATGTGGTTTATCTATACCATGGAATACTACATGGCAATGAGAAACAATGAAATCTGGCCATGTGTAGCAACATGGATGGACCTTGAGGGTGTTATGCTGAGCGAAATAAGTCAGGCAGAGAAGGACAAATACCATATGTTTGCACGTATAGGAGGATTAGGAGGAACTTGACGGAGGACCAAGGGGGAGAAGAAGGGCGGAAATGGTGGGGGAAAGGGAGAGAGGCAAACCATGAGAGACTCTTGAATGCTGACAAAAACTGAGGACTGATGGATGTGGGGGGGAGGGGGGGATGGGCATGAAGGAGGGCACTTTGGGGATGAGCACTGAGTGTTATGTAGAAACTAATTTGACAATAAACTATTTGAAAAAGAAAATGATGATGGCAAAGTGAAGTGAAACTTTCTTAGTTCCTCTTGCTATTAATATACGTTTATGTCACACTAATCAAAGTAAAGCCTTTAGCATGGCTATAGGAGTAAACCAGCAGTGAGCCTTTCCTTCTGTCATTAAGCCTTTATCACTCACATCACTCATGGCCTACCGTATGCTGGCATTATCTTGGCTATGTCAGTACAGTCAGCAGAATTGAGACTTCAGTTCTTGAGCAAATTTTTAAGAGCATTTTAAAACGTTTATTTATTTATTTTGAGAGAGAGAGAGATAGAGTGCAAGCAGGGGAGGGCAGAATAGGAGGGAGAGAGAGAATCCCAAGCAGGCTCCGTGCTGTCAGCATAGAGCCCAACATAAAGGTCAAACTCACAAACTGTGAGATCACAACCTGAGCTGAGATCAACAGCCAGACCCTTAACAGACTGAGCCACCCAGGTGCCCCAGACATTTTTAATTTTATTGATTGATTGTTGTGTATCATCACTTTATTGCAAAAAGAACTATGATAGTTAGAGACTAACATGCTGTACATGATTTTCTTCACATGATTTTTCATAACCAAGATGAGTAGGTGATGCCTTCTAATTTCTTACTGCATGATTTCTTACTCATAATTTCTTACTACTCTCTGTGCCTCATTTTCCCTTTGTAAACAATTAGGAGATGAAAGTTTCATTTCCTACCCTCCTCAAAGACGAAACACCAAATGCAATGTAAACAATGAGATATTTTCTATAATAATGTGTCAAAAATTTAGGCATACATCTTAATTTCAGAGAACCACATACTACTTTAAATACACTGAGGAGGGGTGCTTGGGTGGTTCAGTCAGTTAAGTATCCGACTTCAGCTCAAGTCATGATCTCACAGTTCATGGGTTCGAGCCCTGCGTCGGGCTCTGTGCTGCCGGCTAGCTCAGAGTCTGGAGCCTGTCTTTGGATTCTGTTTCTCCCTCTCTCTCTGACCCTCCCCTGCTCATGCTGTCTCTCTCTCTCTCAAAAATAAATTTAAAAAAAACATTAAACAAAATAAATAAATGCACTGAGGACTCTCAAATAATATTCTTTTGTAAAACAGACAAGCCCCTTGTATACTGGTTTAGACCATCCAGATTTTCAAGTAATACGTTTGCTTAAAAGAGAAGTTCAGTTAAACTTGCAAAGTTCCTAAAGTTCACCCTATGCACTTGGTAGTATAAAGTATTTTTAAATATCTATATCAGCTGAAAATAAATTATCAGCTGAAATGTTTATCATTTCAGGAATGTCCTTGCTTCTCATTCCTTAAATGCAGTGATTCACCTTTGACCTTAAGATGTGACATTTCAATGTTCATTCCAGGTGATTCAGTTTCTGCTTTGTCATTTGCAAAATAAAAGTCTGTCCCAAAGCAATTAGACAAAACAAAATAAGAGATATGCATTTAAAAGATACATGGAGGTGCAGCAGGATGGCTCAATCAGCTGAGTGTCTGACTCATGGTTTCCGCTCAGGTCATGATTTCAGTTTGTGGGATTGAGCCCCGCACTGGGCTCTGAACTGACAGCACAGAGCCTGCTGGAGATTCTCTCTCTCTCTTTCTCTGTCCCTCCCCTCCCACTCTCTCTCTCAAAAATAAATAAATAAACATTAAAAAAATTTTAAGCGGTGCCTAGGTGGCTCAGTCAGTTAAGCTTCCAACTCCGGCTCAGGTCTGCATCGGGCTCTGCTGACAGCTCAGAGCCTGGACCCTGCTTCGGATTTTGTGTCTCCCTCTCTCTCTACCCCCCACCCGCACCCCCCGCTCATGCTCTGTCTCTCCCTCTCAAAAATAATAAACATTAAAACAAATTTTTAAATAAACATTAAAAATTTTTTTTAATCTTTTAAAAAGTAAAACAAAAAACATACATGGAAAATAAATGGATGAATGAATGAATGAGTGAGTGAAAGACATGGAGAGGAAGATTTAAAAAATAGTAACTTTTTATAAAATTTGTTAGCATTCACACAAATTAAATAATATCAAATATGACAATCTGAGTTATATTTTACCCCAAGAGTTCTGTCCCTCAAACTGAAAATAACCGTAGCTCAATGCACCGCAGGGTGCCATAGCAACAAGCCTATGGGGCAAGACAGAATATTTTATTTGTTTGTCTGTTTATTCCAATATGGCTAACATATAGCATTATATTTGTTTCAGGTGTACAAAAAGTGATTCAATAATTCTGTACATCACCCAGTGCTTATCATAAGAGTACTCCTTTATCCCATTACCTATTTCACCCATCCACCTACCCACCTCCCCTCTGGTAACCATCAGTTTGTTCCCTATAGTTAAGTTTCTTGGGTTGTCTCTCTCTCTCTTTTTCCCTTTTGCTCATTCATTTTGTTTCTTAAATTCTATAAATGGGTGAAATCATATGTTATTTGTCTTTGACTGACTTATTTCACTATAATTATAGATATGCCACATCTTCTTTATCCACTCATCTATCAGTGAGCACTTGGGCTGCTTCCATACTTTTCCTATGGTAAATAATGCTGCTATAAACATAGAGGTGTATGTATCCCTTTGAATTAATGTTTTTGTGTTTTGGAGATAAATATCCAGTAGTGTGATTACTGGATTGTAGGGTAATTCTATTTTTAACCTTTTGAGGAAACTCCATACTATTTTCCACAATGTCTGCATCAGTTTGCATTCCCACCAACAGTGCATGAGAGTTCCTTTGTCTCCACATCTTTGCCAACACTTGTTTCTAATGCTTTTGATAGCCATTCCAACAACAAGTGTGAGGGACATCTTATTGTTGCTTTGATTTGCATTTCCCTGGTGATAAGTGATGTTGAGTATCTTTTCATGTGTCTGTTGGGCATCTGGATATCTTCTTTGGAGAAATATCTGTTCATATCTTCTGCTCATTTTGTAATTGGATTTTTTTGGGTGTTGAATTGTAGAAGTTCTTTATATATTTTAGATACTAATCTTCTGTCAAATATATCATTTGCAGTATCTTCTCCCATTCCATAGGTTGCCTTTAGTTTTACTGATTGTTTCCTTCAAGTGCAGAAGCTTTTATTCTGATATAGTCACAATAGTTTACTTTTGCTTTTATTTCCCTTGCCTCAGGAGACATCTCTAGAAAAATGTTGCTATGGCTGATATCAGAGACATTACTGCTTGTGCTCTCTTTTAGGACTTTTTGTGGCTTCAGTCTTACATTTAGGTCCTTAATCCATTTTGAGTTTATTTTTGTGTATGGTATAAGAAAGTAGTCTAGTTTCATTCTTTTGCATGTAGCTGACCAGTTTTCTCAATACCTTTTGTTGAAGAGACTGTCTTTTACCATCGGATTTTCTTTCCCACTTTGTCAAAGATTGATTGATCATATAATTGTAGGTTTATTTCTGGGTTTTCTATTCTGCTCCATTGATGAATTGTCTATTTTTGTGCCAGTACTATACTGTTTTGATTATTACAGCTTTGGAATATACAGTTTACCTTTTCTTTTTCAAAATTGCTTTGGCTATTCACAGCCTTTTGTGGTTCCATATAAATTTTAGGATTCTTTGCTCTAGTTCTGTGAAAAATTCTGTTGGTATTTTGCTAGGGATTACATTAAATTTGTAGTTTGCTTTGGGTATTATAGACATTTTAACAATATTTGTTCTACCAATCCATGAGCATGGAGTATCTTTCCATTTCTTAGTGTCATCTTCCATTTTTTAATCAATGTTTTACAGTCTTCAGAACACAGATCTTTTACCTCTTTGGTTAGGTTTATTCCTAGGTATCTTATTATTTTGGGTGCAATTATAAATGGGATTGTTTTCTTAATTTCTCTTTCTTTTCTTTTTTTTTTTTTTAAGTTTTATTTATTTCTGAGAGAGAGACAGCATGAGCAGTGGAGGGTCAGAGAGAGAGGGAGATACAGAATCTGAAACAGGCTCCAGGCTCTGAGCTAGCTGTCAGCACAGAGCCCGATGCAGGGCTCAAACCCACAATCCAGGAGATCATGACCTGAGTCAAAGTTGGACGCTTAACCAATTGAGCCACCCAGGCGCCCCTTTAATTTCTCTTTCTACTGCTTCATTGTTAGTGTGTAGAAATGCAACCGATTTCTGTATATTGATTTTTATATCCTGTGACTTCATTTGTCAGTTCTAGTAGCTTCTTAGTGGAGTCTTTCAGGTTTTCTATATAGTGTATCATGTCATCTGCAAATAGTAAAGTTTTAATTCTTACCAGTTCAGATGAATTTTATTTCTTTTTGTTGTCTGACTGTTGTAACTAGGACTTCCAGTACTATGTGGAATAAAAGTGATAAGAGTGGACATCCTTGCTTTGTTTCTGACCTTAGGGGGAAAGCTCTCAGTTTTCCCCCATTGCATGTGATATTCACTGTGGGGTTTTTATATATGGTCTTTATTAGAAACATATAATATTTAGAACTTTTAAGGGCAACATAGTGATACTCAACATCTGTTAGAAATTATGTGAACTTCTAATATGAGGTAGATCATGGTTTCAACATTAAACTTACCCTTTTAGTGATGTCATATCTTTGCAAAGCTGGGTTTTCTGCCGTTGCTATGATGAAAAGCAAGTACTACATGAATATCAGTGCGGAGCAGGAAGTGAGTGTGGCGGTGTCTTATCTGAGCTCAAGGTTTGAGAACTTGTACAGCACTCAACAGCCTCACATCTCCCATTAGCAAGTAACTGGATTATTTAAAAATGAAATAAGGGTGCCTGGGTGGCTCAGCTGGTTAAGCATCCGACTTGGACTCAGGTCATGATCTCACAGTTCAAGAGTTCGAGCCCTACCTCGGGCTCTGTGCTGACAACTCAGAGCCTGGAACCTACTTCAGATTCTGTCTCCGTCTTTCTCTGTCCCTGCCCTGCTCACACTCTGTCTCTCTCTCTCTCAAAATAAATAAACATTGAAAAAAATTTTAATGAAATAACAATACTATTCACTCTTTCAATTTGTATGTATTTTAATGGCTACTCAATTGTGAAATCATAAGTATATGTTAAGATATCTGGATCTAACAATTTAACTAGTGAAATTATTAGGTATTTCCTTTGGTGTGAGTTGCCATGAAAAAATTACTGAGACAAAGATGACAGTTAATCAAGAAAGTGAGAACCTTGGTTTTCTCGATTCTAAACTGAGTCTAATAATAGTGTCTACTATACAGGGTTGCAGTGAGATTAAATGAATTAATATATGAACAATATTTAGAATGGTATCTGCCAAGCTGTGATAGTAGAAGTATTATCACCTCATTACCAGGACAGTTTTCTGTTTTTTTTTTTTTTTTTTTTTTAGTTCACATCTTTCATTTACTATCAGCACTTTAAATAACAAGGAGGCTTGGGGATACCTGAGTGGCTTAGATAGTTAAATGTCTGACTTTGGCTCAGGCCATGATCTGACGGCTCATGAGTTAGAGCCTCACTTCGGGCTCTGAGCTGACAGCCCAGAGCCTGGAACCTGCTTCAGATTCTGTGTCTTCCTCTCTCTCTGCCCCCTCATCCACTCATGGGCACGTGCCCTCTCTCTCTCTCTCACTCTCAAAAACAACAATAAACATTAAAAAAAAAAAAAAACAAAGAGGCTTAATAAAAACAAGCAGAGAAACTTTTTTCTGTTCTCTCTCTCAAACACACAAGACATAATGAATGAAGCCCAATGGGTCCCTCATCTCCAAAAGTCTAGGATCACTCAGGCAGATAGCCCTACACAAAACACAATGATGAAGGGTATAACCAGAAGCCACAAGTTTGTTTTCCTGTCACCTTTTCTTAGGTGATCAATGCATTTCAAGAATCTCCTGATTTTTTTTGCAATGATTAGAAATGCCATTTATGTGATCAGCGTACCAACCTTCCACACCACGTCATGCTTTTGTTTTTCAAACTCAGAGCTTGCGAATGCAAGAACTTTGTCTCCAGAGCAAGGTTTGTAGAGACTTTCTCAAGCTGGCTGAGTGTAGCACATGCATTTGCTGACAAGAAGGCCTCAGCATCTGCAGTCAGCTTGTCCTCAAGTTTACAGAGAGCTGGTAGTATCTCCACTTTCCGTTGAGTGTACAAGCCTCTTTCCAGTTTTCCTACCACGAGATCTCCATCCATCTCTGCTCACCTTGTCAGAAGCTGCCCTGTTGTTTCTTTGCAAATAATCTGATGACCTCCAAGGTTGTTGTTTTTAATGTTTATTTAGTTTTGAAAGAGAGAGTGTGAGCAAGCAGGGGAGGGGCAGAGAGAGAGGATCTGAGGCAGGTTCTGCAGGCTCAAACTTGTGAGCCATGAGATCATGACCTGAACCGAAGTCAGATGCTTAACGAAGTGAGCCACACAGGTGCCCCTGATAACATCTGGGTTTTTTTTTTGTTTTTTTTTTCAAATAGTTTATTGTCAAGTTGGTTTCCACATAACACCCAGTGCTCATCCCCACAAGTGCCCCCCTCCATGCCCATCACCCCCCTTCCCCCCCACACCCATCAGTCCTCAGTTTGTTCTCAGCATTCAAGAGTCTCTCATGGTTTGCCTCTCTCCCTTTCCTCCACCATTTCCCCCCTTCTTCTCCCCCATGGTCCTCCGTTAAGCTCCTCCCAATCCTCCTATACACTCAAACATATGATATTTGTCCTTCTCTGCCTGACTTATTTCGCTCAGCATAACACCCTCAAGGTCCATCCATGTTGCTACACATGGCCAGATTTCATTCTTTCTCATTGCCATGTAGTATTCCATCGTATCGATAAACCACATCTTCTTGACCATTCATCCATTGACAGACACTTAGGCTCTTTCCATGTTTTAGCTATTGTTGAGAGTGCTGCTATGAACATTGGGGTACATGTGCTCCTATGCATCAGCATTTATCCCTTGGGTAAATTCCTAGCAGTGCTATTGCTAGGTCATAGGGGAGTTCTATTCTTATTTCCTGAGGAACCTCCACACTGTTTTCCAGAAGGGCTACACCAGTTTACATTCCCACCAACAGTGTAGGAGGGTGCCCGCTTCACCACATCCTCGCCAGCATCTAGAGTTCTCTGATTTGCTCATTTTAGCCACTCTGACTGGCGTGAGGTGGTATCTCAGTGTGGTTTTGATTTGTATTTCCCTGATGAGGAGGGATGCTGAGCATCGTTTCATGTGTCTGTTGGCCATCTGGATGTCCTCTTTGGAGAAGTGTCTGTTCATGTCTTCTGCCCATTTCTTCACTGGGTTGTTTGTTTTTCGGGCGTGTAGTTTGGTGAGTTCCTTATAGATTCTGGATATTAACCCTTTATCTGATATGTCATTTGCAACTATCTTTTCCCATTCCGTTGGTTGCCTATTAATTTTCTGGGTTGTTTCCTTGGCTGTGCAGAAGCTTTTAATCTTGATGAGGTCCCAACAGTTTATTTTTGCTCTTGATTCCCTTGCTTTTGGGGATGTGTCAAGTAAGAAGTTGCTGCGGTGGAGGTCAAGGAGGTTGTTTCCTGCTTTCTCCTCTAGGGTGTTGATAGTTTCCTGTCTCACGTTCAGGTCCTTTATCCATTTTGAGTTGATTTTTGTGCATGGTGTGAGAAAATGATCTAGTTTCATTCTTCTGCATGTTGCTGTCCAGTTCTCCCAACACCATCTGTTAAAAAGGCTGTCTTTTTTCCATTGGATATTCTTTCCTGCTTTGTCAAAGATCAGTTGGCTGTATACTTTTGGGTCCACTTCTGAGTTCTCAATTCTGTTCCATTGGTCTATGTGTCTGTTTTTGTGCCAATACCATACTGTCTTGAGGATGACAGCTTTGTAGTAGAGGCTGAAGTCTGGGATGGTGATACCTCCCGTTTTGGTTTTATTTTTCAGTATTACTTTGGCTATTCGGGGTCTTTTGTGGTTCCATACAAATTTTTGGATAGTTTGTTCTAGTTTTGAGAAGTATGCTGGTGCAATTTTGATTGGAATTGCATTGAATGTGTAGAGTGCTTTAGGTAGTAATGACATCTTAACTATATTTATTCTTCCTATCCATGAGCATGGAATGTTTTTCCATTTCTTTGTGTCTTCTTCAATTTCCTTCATAAGTTTTCTATAGTTTTCATCATACAGATCTCTTGTATCCTTGGTTAGGTTTATTCCGAGGTATTTTATGGTTTTTTGTGCAATTGTGAATGGGATCAGTTTCTTGATTTCTCTTTCTGTTGCTTCATTATTGGTGTATAAAAATGCAACCGATTTCTGTACGTTGATTTTGTACCCTGCAACTTGGCTGAATTCTTGGATCAGTTCTAGTAGGCTTCTGGTGGAGTCTGTCGGGTTTTCTATGTAGAGTATCATGTCATCTGCGAAGAGTGAAAGTTTGACTTCCTCTTTGCCAATTCTGATGCCTTTGATTTCCTTTTGTTGTCTGATGGCTGATGCTAGGACTTCCAGCACTATGTTAAACAACAGTGGTGAGAGTGGACATCCCTGTCGTGTTCCTGATCTCAGGGGGAAAGCTCTCAGTTTTTCCCCGTTGAGGATGATGTTAGCTGAAGGCTTCTCATAGATGGCTTTGATGATGTTTAAGTAGGTTCCTTCTATCCCAACTTTCTCGAGAGTCTTTATTAAGAAGGGATGCTGTATTTTGTCAAATGCTTTTTCTGCATCTATTGACAGGATCATATGGTTTTTATCTTTTCTTTTATTGATATGATGGATCACATTGATTGATTTGCGAATGTTGAACCAGCCCTGTAACCCAGGAATGAATCCCACTTGATCTTGGTGGATGATTCTTTTGATATGCTGCTGGATTCGATTTGCAAGGATCTTGTTGAGAATTTTTGCATCCGTATTCATCAAGGATATTGGCCTATAGTTCTCTTTTTTTGTTGGATCTCTGTCTGGCTTGGGAATCAGAGTGATGCTGGCTTCATAAAATGAGTCCGGAAGTTTTCCTTCAGTTTCTATTTTTTGGAATAGCTTGAGAAGAATGGGTATTAATTCTGTTTTAAACGTCTGGTAGAATTCCCCAGAGAAGCCATCAGGTCCAGGGCTCTTATTTGTTGGGAGATTTTTGATCACTAATTCAATTTCTTAACTAGTTATGGGTCTGTTCAGATTTTCTATCTCTTCCCATGTGAATTTTGGTAGTGAGTTTGTGTTCAGGAATTTGTCCATTTCTTCTAAGTTGTCCAATTTGTTGGCATATAACTTTTCATAGTATTTGCTGATAATTGCTTGTATTTCTGAGGGGTTGGGTGTGATAAGTCCATTTTCATTCATGATTTTGTCTATTTGGGTGCTCTCTCTTTTCATTTTGAGAAGCCAGGCTAGAGGTTTGTCAATTTTGTTTATTTTTTCAAAAAACCAACTCTTGGTTTCATTGATCTGTTCAATTGTTTCTTTGGTCTCTATGTTGTTTATTTCTGCTCTGATTTTTACTATTTCTCTTCTTCTGCTGGGTTTGGGGCGTTCTTGTTGCTCTGCCTCTAGTTCCTTTAGGTGAGCTGTTAGATTTTGGAGTTGCGCTTTTTCTAATCTCTTGAAATAGGCCTGGAGTGCAATGTACTTTCCTCTTAGGACTGCCTTTGCCGCATCCCATAGATTTTGAATTGTTGTGTTTTCATTTTCATTTGTTTCCATATATTTTTTAATTTCCTCTCTAATTGCCTGATTGGCCCATTCATTCTTTAGTAGTGTGTTCTTTAACCTCCATGTTTTTGGGGGGTTTCCAGACTTCTTCCTGGGATGATTTCAAGTTTCAAAGCATTATGATCTGAGAATATGCATGGTATGATCTCAATTCTTTTATATTTATTGAGGGCTGCTTTATGTCCCAGTATGTGATCTATCTTGGAGAATGTGCCATGTGCACTTGAGAAGAAAGTAAATTCCCTGGCCTCAGGATGTAGAGTTCTAAATATATCTGTCAGATCCATCTGGTCCAGTGTGTCTTTCAAGCCCATTATTTCTTTAGTGATTTTCTGTTTGGTTGACCTATCCATTGCTGTAAGCAGAGTATTAAAGTCCCCTGCTATTAGCGCATTCTTATCTATAAGCTTGTTTCTGTTTGTGATTAATTGTTTTAAATATTTAGGTGCTCCCATATTCGGTGCATAGACATTTGTGATTGTTAGTTCTTCCTGATGGATAGACCCTGTAATTATTATATAATGCCCTTCTTCATCTCCTGTTATTGTCTTTAATTTAAAGTCGGTTTGTCTGATATAAGTATAGCTACTCCGGCTTTCTTTGATTTCCAGTAGCATGATATATATTTCTCCATCCCCTTACTTTTAATCTGAAGGTATCTTCCAGTCTAAAATGAGTTTCTTGTAGACAGCATATAGATGGATTTTGTCTTTTTTATCCTTTCTGCTACCCTATGTCTTTTGATTGGAGCATTCAGCCCATTTACATTCAGTGTTATTATTGAAATATGTGGGCTTAGAGTCTGTGTCCTTTGTAGGGTTCATGTTTGTGGTGGTGTCTCTGGTATCTTTGTTCCTTGCAACATTTCTCTCAGAGCGTCCCCCTCAGGATTTCTTGTAGGGCGGGCTTAGTGGTGACAAATTCTTTCAATTTCTGTTTATTTGGAAAGACTTTTATCTCTCCTTCTATTTTGAATGACAGGCTTGCTGGATAGAGGATTCTTGGCTGCATGTTTTTTCTGTTCATCATATTGAAGATCTCCTGCCATTCCTTTCTGGCCTGCCACGTCAGTAAATAGGTCTGTCACCACTCTGATAGGTTTCCCTTTGTATGTTAGGGCCCTTTTCTCCCTAGCTGCTTTCAGAATTCTCTTTGTCCTTATATTTTGCCATTTTTACTACGATATGCCGTGCCGAAGATCGATTCAAATTATGTCTGAGGGGAGTTTTTTGAGTCTCTTGTATTTCAACGTTTACTTCCTTCCTCAGGTTGGAGAAGTTCTCTGCTATAATTTGTTCCAGGACTCCTTCAGCACCTTTCCCTCTCTCTTCCTCTTTTGGGATTCCTATGATATAGATATTGTTGCTTTTGACCATATCACTGAGCTCTCGAACTCTTCTTTCATGTTCCTGGATCATTTTGTCTTTTTTCTCAGTTTCCTCTTTTTCTATAATGGTGTCTTCTAAATAACTTATTCTTCTTTCTTCCTCTTCAATCCGTGCATTGGAGGCCTCTAATTTATTATGTATCTCATTTATCACATTTTTTAAATTCATCATGCCTATTCTTATTCTCCATGTTGTCTGTAGCCATAGTTTCTTTGATGTCCCCTATGGTTTTTACAAGCCCAGCTATTAATTTTATGATTATTATTCTAAAATCTTGTTCAGTTATGCTGCTTATGTCTGTTTTGAGCAGTTCATTAGCTGTCAGTTCTTCTTGGAATTTATTTGGAGGAGAGTTCTTTCGTTTTTGTCATTTTAATTAGCTTTCTGGCTTTTGTTAAAGACTTGTTATGCTCTCTGTACCTGTGAGTGCTGCTGTATCCAAGAAGGTTCTTTGATTGTCCCGTCCAGGGCCTATCCTTTCAGAGAGTGTTTTTTTTTTTTTTTTTTTTTGAATGGTATCTCTTGGTCTCTCTTGTTGAGACCTTGGTTATTTTATTTTCCTACTTGTAGTGATATTTGGGATTCTCCACCATGTGTACTTTGGCTTGTTTCTTGAGGTAGCCCTGGAGAAGAAAACAGGCAGACAAACACACAGGGAGCAGAGGCACACAAACACATGGACAAATCCAACTAACCTGCAAACCGAGAGGGAAAACACAAAAGTTAACAGAAAAGACAGAGGAGGGAAGGCAAATAGTAGAAAATAAAAAAATACATAAAAAGGTCAAAAAGAAGAAAAGAAAAGGAAAAAAGAAGAAAACCGAAGGACAAAGAATGGTTTAAAGCATATAACTGGATTTCCCTGCTAGAATTAAATAGCCGGGTGTATGCAGTGCTGGTTGAAGAGCATAGAGAAAGAGAGAGAGGACAGGGCGGGGATGAGGCAAAATTGGAAATAGAATGAACAGGCAGAAGGGATAGGCTTTTTTAAGAGCTAAAGGGTGGAATATTGTTGGATAGGTGAGAGAAGGTCGCTGGTGTTATCCAGAGAAACTATATAGTCTAATTACTCCTGAGAGACAGAGATGAAAAGGTCGGTTGGTGTAGAATTTACATGTACAGAATGGACTAAATGTGACTGTTTAAGCAAGCTGGTGACCAGAGTTAGGTCAGTGTTCCAGGGGGAAAAAAAAGAAAAAAAAGAAGAAGAAGAAGAAGAAAAAGGAAAAAAAGAGAAAAAAAAAAAAAAAACAGGGGAAGGCAGCTCTCAAGCAGGGATGGGAGTGGTGTGATCCACTGCATCAGGCAGTAGTTCTGCCTTGGCGGTTGTGAGGAGGAGAGTGGCGGCACTCCAGTCCCTTCTTGAACCAAGGGCTGCACCTCGCTTTTTTGGGTGTGTAAACTCCCCGGATCGGGGTGCAGCCTAAGTGGGTTGTGCTCTTTAACCCAGGCCAGGCCTAGTTTCCAAATCCCAGTCCCTGCGCCCACTGAAGTTGTCGCAGACACAATCTCGCAGGCTATCCCCTCAGGGCAATTCCAAGCTCTTGCCTAGCCCTGGGGGTGGAGCCAGAATCCCTGCTTCCCTTCCCCTCTGGGTTGAATATGGGTGGGGTTCTGCCTACGGGGCGCAAGCCGGCCTGCTGGAGAGAGAGAAACCTGGTCTTCTGTGTCTGTCACTGGAAACACAAACTCGTGGGCAAATCTCCCAATTTTTAAGCTCTTCGCCTTCCCTCTAGAGTTCCAGCCAGCCAGGAGCGCGGAAGCCCAGTACGCCCACGCGGCTCCCCCAGGAGTCCGGCCAGCCAGGAGCACAATGGCGCGATAGGCGTGCAGCTCCTCTAAGGGTCCAGCTAGCCAGGCCCATGGTCCTTCTGTGCCCCGAGAGGAGGTTTTTCTGTTTCTCAGCGACAGGGACCGTGTCTTGATCGGTTTCAGACTCTCTTTTTCCCCTTTCACTACCCGCAGAGGGGGATCACCCCCGTCCCTGGAGTCTCAGATACCGGCCCGATTTTATCTTCCCCAGTTTGCACTCATGTTAGAAAACTTTCTCAGTGGATTCTGCATCCTTTTTCTCCCAATCTCTTGGTTCTGTAAGGTTTCCTATGGCTTCAGATCTTTTCCGTGTGAGATATGGGGGCAAGTGCAATGTACGGAGCTCCCTACTTCTCCACCATCTTGCCCCCTCCCCCACATCTGGGGTTTTAAAGGCCTGACTGATAGCTGCCTGGAAAGCCAGTTGCTTTCCACTTAGCTCATCTACCAAAGTCGTATTTTCAGACTTTTAAATTTTCTCCATTGAATCATTAAATTCACTTAGGTGTTCCAGAGTTTCCTTTTTGGTTTCTTCATATTCATCTGTATCAAGTTCCTCTCTGCATTCTTCCAGATCTTGTAATTGCTGCATTGATCTGTCCAACTTTCTTCTTCCAATTTAGTTCTTCTAAACGCTGCTTTAATTTACTTGTCTCTGTCTTTCCTCTGGAAGCCATTGTAATCTCTTGTCTTGTGGCACTTTGAACTCTGCACAGTGTTGACTGACCCAAAGTGCATAAACCTACAAATGTTGAAGTTCCAAGTGTCATAAACAAGAGGCTCAGAGTTCAAACCACTTGGACATGGAGTTGGGTCCTCAGGCCTTATGGGGTCCCCTCTCCTCAGAACAGTTCTTTTCAATGATCTTTTACTTATTTCTGTGCAATAGGGGGAAGAACAGTTTGGGACTGTGCATCAGTCATATTAAGACTTTACAACTGCCATAATAATCATAAATTTCTATTTAAATTTACTATCTGGGAGGAAAAGAGAAATTACTCCATTTCTTCATTCATTTTTAACAACTAGAATAGAATTTTTTAACAACTAGAAACAGAATTTGTCTCTGGTAATAACAGGGAGTTTTAAAAATGCTATCAGAAACTCTTTTCCAACAGGTTTACATCTTTTCAAAACAAAATATTTTTAGGGGCACCTGGCTGGCTCAGTCAGTAGAGCGTGCAACTCTTTATCTTGGGGTTATAAGTTTGAGCCCCACGTTGGATGTAGGTAGAGGCTACTTACAAAAAAAAAAATCTAAAATAAAAAATAACCAAAATATTTTCTTAAAATTTTGTTCAAGGAAACATCTTATAAGGTTTTTGACCTCCCACCACTCCCCTCTCTCCAGTGATGGCTAAGGAGGCGGGAAGAATCAACTTGCTATGCATTGATTGTAGCTTTTGTCTTGCTGTAGCTTAGCAAACTCCTTGGAAGTGCTTTAATTACCATTTCTTTTTGATTTTTATATATTCTCAACCTCATAGAAGAGTTGTAAAAATAGTATAAAATTTCCCATATACCCTTCACCAAGATTTCCCAAACATTCATATTTTACCACTATAAATTTACTACTTTTCTCTTTGTAATTAATAAGTATTTTGTGAGAACATACTTGTGACTATGTAAATATCCTGTTTCTCATCTAAATGTCACCCACTAGCTTAACCATCCTCTACTGATTCAAGTATCACTATGATGGTTGGCAAATAGTGATTTTCTAATCACGTCATTCCTTCTACATTTATTAACTGTCATTCTACTGTAAGGACTCACTTTCCCTTCTCCCACATTTGTTATTTACTCTCTTATTTATTTATATGTTTTTATATTCTTATTTTAGTGCATAGGTGGTAATACATTACTATCACTTTATTTTTATGGTTAATGATCCCAGATTTGGCTGGTTGGAGACCTTTCAGTATATGGCTCTTTATCATTTGGACATGTCTTGCCATTCTTTGAGCACTTCCTAACTTAGTAGCTTAATATGATGCATAATATCAGGTTCATCATATTCTTTCCCAGCTGTAGCTCTAGAACCAGCCAATTCTCCAAGGAACCCTGGTTCCTTTCAGTAGCAAACAGAATTTAGAAACCATGTTCTGGGTGCCCAGCATGCTTATTCCTCCTAGGGTGTTGTTGCTTCTGAGATTTCTCAGTGGACAGAGCTAGGAAATTATATACGTACATATACACATCCATATCTATATATGTTAAAAACCATGAGTTTGTACTGTCTTGTCCAATTCTAATCTAGTACTATAGAATGCATTCTATTCTTCTCTCTTTCCCTATTTGTAACTCTCTTCTCTCTCAGTGAGAAAAGTGAATCCCACTGTTCATAATATTTTTTCTCATTTACCCAATCCCAGAATACATGGCAAGTAGTTTTAGAATTGCTACCAAAAAAAAAAAAACAAACAAACAAACAAAAACAAAGACAAAAAAAAAAAATCACTGTAAAAAAAAAACCCCACAAAGTTTAATACTCATTTATAGTTCACTTTTTCTTTAGTCTGAGAGTATATAGTTTAAAAAAAATTGTAATCTCAAGTTATTTGTCTTGAATTAGCTCCCCTTCCCACCCTCATGCCTACATTTCACTGTGATTATATTATTCATTTGAAATGTAGTTTGAGGGGCACTTGGGTGGCTCAGTCTGTTAAGCGTCCAACTTCAGCTCAGGTCATCATCTCATGGTTCATGAGCTTGAGCCCCGCGTCGGGGCTCTGTGCTGACAGCCAGCTCAGAGCCTGGAGCCTGTTTCAGATTCTGTATCTCCCTCTCTCTCTGACCCTCCCCTGCTCTCTCTCTCAGAAATAAATAAAACATTTAAAAAAGAAAAAAATGAAATGTAGTTTGATTTGTTTGTATTCTGTTGTTAGGATTTTCCCTTATTTGTGTGTGTGTGTGTTTCTTTTTTTTTTTTTCCAATATATGAATCATTAACATGGCTCAAAAAGAACCATACAAAAAAGAATATGCAAAATAAATGTTATTTTCCTTCTTCTGCTTAGTACCCACCTCCTCACCCTTTCAGCTACATTCCCACCCACCTCTGGTAAATAACCAATCTCATTAGTGTCTGGTTTATCTTTCATGTTTTCCTTTTTGACCAAAATGCAGACACAGGCCTATTTTCTCACTTTTCTCTTTTTCTTAACACAAAAGGTAACATCTTCCACCCTTTTGTTTTTTTGCTTTTTTAATTAAACAATATATTCTAGAAATCATTCCACATCAGTGTGCAGACATCTATCTCATTCTAACAGATGTATAGTGCTCTATTATGTGCTTATATCATAAGTTATTCAACCACTCTCTTCTACATGAGCATTTAGATGGTCTCCAATATTTTGTAAATACAAACAATCCAGCCATAATTGACCTTGTGCATATGTATTTCCATACTGTT
Organism: Hyaena hyaena; assembly: GCF_003009895.1. Classification (NCBI taxonomy): domain Eukaryota; kingdom Metazoa; phylum Chordata; class Mammalia; order Carnivora; family Hyaenidae; genus Hyaena; species Hyaena hyaena. The sequence goes on along the minus strand of NW_024081199.1, from coordinate 1,016,435 downwards.
GGAGGTATATATTTAGGATGACTTCTTAGAAGTAGGACAATTAGGCCAAAAGTAAACACATTTGAAGTTTTTAAGATACCTGGTAAGGTTCTAATATAGAGCTTTAAAGTAATTTTTGTGATAATGCTCATTATGTATTTATCCATATAGGTATTTTTGTTTTAGGTTCTGGGCTACTAGACTTTGTATGTCTTTTAAGCAGCACAATTATATCTTAACAAATGTGTTCTGGTGATTATAATCAATTGAATAACAAAATCCTTCCTAAGTAGTATTCGATTTTGTACGTGTGTATTTAATTAGATTTTAGCACCAAAGGTAGTAATGTCAAAAATAATGAAGGAAAAATCCCTTAGATCTGAAAAACAATAGGTATATAAGGCTAGATCACATTCTGTCTATGGGGATGATCAGGGACATCATATTTTTACATCTCTAAGGAGGAGGTATTTCCTCCCAGCAGAGTTGATGATCTGAAGTCACTGGAAACATGATGAATAGTGAAGAGAGCCAGTTTGCTGGTGCTACAAGGCTGGTTAATTATACTGTAAATCATGCAAACACTGACATTTTGAACACAAACCTCTCCAGACATCATTTCCTTCTCACTAAAAGGACAATTCTTTTAAAAATAGGCAGATTGGTGGGGCGCCTGGGTGGCTTAGTCGGTTAATCGTCCGACTTTCGCTTAGGTCATGATCTCGCAGTTCGTGGGTTCGAGCCCCGCGTCGGGCTCTGTGCTGACTGCCAGCTCAGAGCCTGGAGCCTGTTTCAGTCTGTGACTCCCTCTCTCTCTCTGACCCTCCCCTGCTCACGCTGTCTCTCTCTCTCTCCTAGAAATAAATAAAACATTAAAAAAAAAAAGACTTATAAAAATAGGCAGATTGGTAATTATCTTAGGCTGAGAATATACAAAATGTGGACATTAATCCTTAGAGATGCAGGGAAACTTTATGGCTTTGAAGTCTGTGAGGCATTTTAGAAATGCTTTATAAAAATGACTTGACACTCTTGAATAAGCATTGTAGAAGTAAGGACAATCAACTCCCACCTCTGCAGTCTATGGTCAGTATAATAACATTATTCTTGAGTTTTACCATTTATGTCTTTTTTTGTGAGTCTTCCTTTATATAAAGTCTGGGATTCCCCAATAATTCTCTACCTTTTAGAAAGGTGAATGTTTCATTTGGAAACCTTTGTGGGATTTGAGCTTTCACAGATGAAGATCAAAGATAGAAATTAGTCCTCCACTCCATTGCTGACTGATGTCAACAAATCCTCCCTTGTCCCTTTTGTTTTTTCTGCTATAAAAGGAAAAGAATTTCTCTATGGCCTAAATATTGGTATTTTACCACATTTAATTTGTCATTTATACTTTGATGATTTTGTTAATCTGCAAGTGTTCTTCACTGTAAATTTACTATTTTTCTCTTTGTAATTAATAAGTACCTTGTGGGACATACATGTGACTCTAAGTATCCTCATATGTTTCTCATAGACAGGGGAAGAATTTCATGAAGAAGCCTCAAATTCACAATAGGGGTCCTCACTAGATCTCTTTAAATATGGTATTATTGAAACCATCTCATGACAAACATCTATACCCAAAGAAAACCACGTTTCATTTATTACTGCTTTCATCTTGGCATCACTAAATGAGGCAATGCAACCTTGCTTAAGGCTGGAATCACAAGTTTGAGAATCACACAAATTGGGTTCAAAATTCAGCATGACTATATACTGCCTATATAATTTAAAATGCTAGTTGCTTAATGTCTTTGAGCCTCAGTTTCTTCTTTGGAAAAACAAGAATAATTCCCAGTCCCATAGGGTTGTTGTGAGGGTTCAATGAGCTCTTCTAAAATGAAAAGTACCCAGAACTGTGTGCAGCATAAAATAGGAAACAATAAATGGTAGCTATGGATAACTAATAATGAGAATATTATTTTGGTTCATTTTAAGCCATGATGGAATTTCTGTTTTGGATGGAGACATTCTGCTATATTAAATACCAATATTGTTGATCCAGCCTCAGGCCAGAGCTTATTTAAGACCAGAAAAGCGTGCCCTCCCCCGCAATTTCTCCCCAGGAAGTTCCACTGTGGGATCAATGGATCTAGAATTTATGCCAACTGTTTACTTCAATGTAAATCCTCTTCGAGGTTAGTAATGTGATTCCAGAGCCCTTTATTCTGACAAGACTGGAGTGCCACCATGAGGTCAGCTTTGGTTCTGGTGATATTTACCTGCATTCTGTCCTGATTGCAGGAATATTTGAGTAGTTACATTTACATTGCATTATACTTACATTAAAGCCTGAAAATATACACTCTATTGACTCTTGGGAAGAAAAAATGTTCAAAAAGTATAAAATTTTGGATTTCTTAAGGTACTTGATTTGAATTTCTAAACTGCTATAGCATTGGTCAATCTTGAAAATTTGAAATTGAAAACTTAGCTTCAAGGAAAGCGAGATTTTTATCTAAGTGTGAATGGCTACTGATTTGTTATCTTTGGCCAATCACCCTCTCCTCAACTTATATTTTAATTAAGCCCCTGAAGCTGTGATCTAGATGTCTCTGGTTTCCCTTGCAAAGAAATAATTCCTATTTCCAAATGACCATTAGGAACCCCACTCAGGTATCCCACAGAAATCTCAAATTCAGCCCACCCCTTTCAATGTTACCTTACTGTCCCTTAATTCTGCTTCTTTATCCTCTTCCCTTTTGCTACTACCATATCTCCTCCCTAGACTACTACTGCAATATTCTTTTGGTCTCTATAACTTAAGATTTGCCTCCCTTCCATGCTACTGCTAGAGTGATCTTGTAAAATTAAAAATTGTTTATATCACTTGCTTAACATCCTTTAATGGCTCAATGCCTACAAGATCAAGTCAAAACTCCTTGGTACCCCATATGGGATATGGAGCCTCATCCTTACCCACCATCCAGCTGCATCCCTTGCTGCATTATCTGCTTCTACCTTGTTTTTAAATTAATACAAATGCATGCAAATTATTTATTTATATTAACTCCTTCATTATTAGAATTTATAACCTCATGTCAATAAGTAACTTATATATCTTTCCATCCAGAAATAGGGCAATTTCGTATTTTTATATCAGTGGCAAACAGATTTGCTGTTTGTTTCATTTTGATTCCAACTGTGACATTTCTGTGCAGTGCAGAATGAAAGCACTCCTAGGATAGCCCTACACTGTGGTTCATGGAGTGAGGAATATTAGAAAGTCAGAGGCTAATCACTTACTTCTGTTTGGCAAACCACTAGATCTCTGCACTAAGCTTCTATTTTTTTAATTCAAGTATAATTAACAGTGTTTATATTAGTTTCAGGTGTACAGTATAATGATTCAACAACTTTATATGTTACTCAGCACTCATCATGGTAAGTGTACTTTTCATCCCCCTCACCTATTTCATCCAGTCCCACCACCTCCCCTCTGGCAGCCACCAGTTTGTTCTCTGTATTTAAGAGTCTGATTTGGGGTGCCTGGGTGACTCAGTTGGTTAAATGTCTGACTCCTGATTTCATTCAGGTCATGATCTCACCATTCATGAGTCTGAGCCCCACATCAGGTTCTGCGCTGACAGTGTGGAGCCTGCTTGAGATTCTCTCTTTCTTTCTCTCCCAGGACCTTGGTCTCTCTTTCTCTCTCTCTCTCTTTCTCTTTCTCAAAAATAAATAAATAGACATTTTAAAAAAGAGAGTCTGGTTTTATCCACTTCCAGCTTTGTTGAACCACTAGTAGATCCCCAAACACAACAGGCTTTTTTCATACCTCTTTAAGTCTATTGCTACTGTTTCCCTTACTTAAAATAGCTTTACCTGTCTTGTCTAATTTCTCAACATCTTATTTTTTTAAGGGTATGCAAAATTTATCTCCCCTATACACCTTTCCTAACCTTCCACAAAGCCCATACTGCCACCACAGAGCAACTACCCCCTTACCTTCTATGACTTACACTACTGTACCCGTAGAATTATCTTGTTTTATCTGAAAGGGGCTCTCTATCCTTAGCTGACTTGAAGCTACTTGAGAGCAAGAACTGTGTCTAAATTGTCTGTGTATCCCTAGGCCCTAGTGCATGCTGAGCACCCTGAAAACAGCAATCACAAGTCTGGGGAATAAATAGGAGGGGAGTGGAGAAGAAAAATATTTTCAAAGATATAATTTTAAGGCATGAAGTGATCACTCTGTTCATAAAAACAAGATATCCCAAATATCACCCACTGCAGTGTTATCCAGACTTTGTGTTCTCAGTTGTCCACTTGAGAAACCATGTGTGTCTGCCAGTCAGACAATACTGGTTTTTAGAGAAATTCCAGTTCTATAAAACCATGATTCAATTTCCTTGCCACTTTTATTGACGATAGTTTTAAATTGCTTTGTTTTGTTTTGTTTTTTTCCCAAGAGGAAATAGTCTCTTAATGAGTCACCTGGACATTGTCAAGATCAGATTTGATAGAAGTCTGATCATTTCCATTTGACTTTATTCACTCCTTCAGCCCAAATTTATTACAAAGCACCAAGCGAAAGACATAGGTCCTTTCCTAAATCCACAAAGTTGGCGATTTCATAGATCTTTGTCTATTTTTATTTTATCTCATTAGTTCAACAAGATTTATTGACCACTTACAGTGAAACAGTCTCCATGATAAGCAAACATAATATAAGAATAAGTGAGATAGAGGCCCAGCCCCCTAAAGGCTTAAAGTCTGGTGTGGGACAGATTTGGAAACAATTACAACACAATAGGAAAAGAGCTAAAATAGAGGTATTTACAAAGTGGCATGAGAACTCACAGAAAGAAGACAGACTATGTCAAGGAGGGGATATTCAGGGTAAGCTTCACAAAGCAGAGGAGATATAAAGCTGAGTTTTGAATAATACAAGAAGTCTGCCAGAGAGGAAAAGGAGAGAGGACATCTCAAAAAGAAAGAAAAATATGTAACAAAGGTTCAGAATTAGAAGAAGCAAAGCCAAAATGAGATGATAAAATTAAAGCTTAGAGAGGTAAACTTGCCTAGGTCACATAGCTGGTAAGTAAAGATGGGGGCAGAGTGTTGAACCCAAACTGGGGTTATTTATGGAGTGTGTCATATTTCTTGAGAGTGTTGAGAATCATTGCTCAGGGCTCCTGGCATACATGTTACAGGAACTCAGATGACATTCGATGAGTAGACAATGGCAAATTATGAGAGGTTTTTAAGCAGAGAAACAACATGGTGCCATTTGGGCTTCCAAAAGATATTTCTAACAGTGATTTTTTTCCCCAAATATTAAAAGTAAATTTATTCAGGGGCACCTGCGTGGCTGTCAGTTAAGCATCCAACTCTTGGCTTCAGCTCAGGTCATGATCTCGAGGTTTGAAAGTCCGAGCCCCTAGTAAAGTTCTGTACTGACAGTGCAGAGCCTGTTTAGGATTCTCTCTCACTCCTTTCCCTACTCCTCCCCTGCCCAGCTGTCTCTCTCTCTCTCTCTCTCTCTCTCTCTCTCTCTGAAAATAAATAAACTTAAAATAACTAAATTTAGGGGTGCCAGGGTGGCTTAGTCTGTTAAGCCTCTGACTTCACTTCAGGTCATGATCTCATCATCCATGAGTTTGAGCCCCATGTTGGGTTCTGTGCTGACAGCTAAGAGCCTGGAGCCTGCTTAGGATTCTGTGTCTCCTCTCTCTTTGCGCCTCCCCTGCTCATGCTTGCTCTCTCTCTCTCTCAAAAATAAACATTAAAAAAATTTTTAAACCTAAAGTTATTCATATATATATATATATATATATATATACACACACATATAGTATCCTGAGCTACTTCAACCATTTTGAGCCCTGTGTAGTGAACAATCCTATTGTTCCTAACCTTCAAGGTAAATATTGTAATACTATAATCCCTATTTTGCCAATAGGAAATTGAAGCAGACTGGTGAAATAACTTGTCTAAGATTATCACATTCGTAGATACAACTGGATTCATCCATAAGTCTTTCTGATACCCCAAACCCATACTCTTTCCACTATACAGCATTGCCTATGAGCCAAGCTCAATTCTCAGAACAATCCTGAAGTGTCACGATCCTCATTTGTAAAATGGTCCTGATGAGGAAATTAGTCCAATCAGGTTAATCTGAATAGGTCACAGCTTATTGGACAGGCTGGGAGGGATTTAAATTCAGACTTCTTTAACTCCAACTACATGCTTATGAAAGTAAAGTATTGAGAATATATTCAATACTCAATACAATTTTTCTCTAAAAGAATGGAGGTATACTGGATTAATATAATCCGGAGTGTTCTTTTTCAAAAAATTTTTATTTAGGACATCCAGATGGCAACAGACACATGATGATACTCAATTTCACTCATCATCAGGGAAATACAAATCAAAACCACAATGAGATACCACCTCACACCTGTCAGAATGGCTAACATTAACAACTCAGGCAACAACAGATGTTGGTGAGGATGCAGAGAAAGAGGATCTCTTCTGCAAACTGGTTCAGCCACTCTGGGAAACAGTATGGAGGTTCCTGAAAAAATTAAAAATAGAACTACCCTACGACCCAGCAATTGCACTACTAGGTATTTATCCAAGGGATACAGGTATGCTGTTTCGAAGGGACACATGCACCCCAATGTGTATAGCAGCACTATCAACAATAGCCAAAGTATGGAAAGAGCCCAAATTTCCATGGATGGATAAATGGATAAAGAAGATGTCATATGTGTATATATGTGTATATATAATATACATACATACATACATACAATGGAGTATTACTCAGCAATCCAAAAGAATGGAATCCTGCCATTTGCAACTACGTGGATAGAACTAGAGGGTATCATGCTAAGTGAAATTAATCAGAGAAAGACAAATATCATATGATTTCACTCATATGAGGACTTTAAGATACAAAACAGATGAACATAAAGGAAGGGAAGCAAAAATAGTATAAAAACAGGGAGGGGGACAAAAACATAAGAGACTCTTAAATATGGAGAACAGAGGGTTACTGGAGGGGTTGTGGGAGGGAGGATGGGTTAAGTGGGTAAGGGGCATTAAGGAATCTACTTTTGAAATCACTGTTGCACTATATGCTAACTAACTTGGATGTAAATTTTAAAAAATTAATAAAGTAATGAAAAGATTAAATAAATTATTTATTTAGTCTTGAGAAAGGGGAGGGGTGGAGAGAGAAAAAGAGAGTCTCAAGCAGGCTCTGTTAGTGCAGAGCCTAATGGAGGTATTGGACTCAAGAACCATGAGATCACGACCTGAGCTGCAATTATGAGTCTGACGCTCAACTAACTGAGCTACCCAGGTGCCCCAACCCAGAGTATTATTCTTTTTTTTTTTTAATAATTTTTATTTTTACAAGCTCATTTTTATTTTATTTTTTATTTTTTATTTTTTTTAGTTCTTTTTTTTTTTTACAAATAGTTTATTGTCAAATTAGTTTCCACATAACACTCAGTGCTCATCCCCAAAGTGCCCTCCTCCATGCCCATCCCCCCCTCCCCCCCACATCATCAGTCCTCAGTTTTTGTCAGCATTCAAGAGTCTCTCATGGTTTGCCCCAGAGTATTATTCTTAATAAGGGGAACCATCCCTAGGGATTTCTCCTTCCTTTGTGGGTCTCAGGAGGCTAACTCTCTGTTGAACCACCAATTCTAGGGGGCTTTTGGGGGGGGATGGGTCACAAAGTATTCTGTGACAATCCTCTATCATATTTAACTGAAAAATTTTAACCTTGGCTAAATTTAGCACTACAATGTGTTCAGACCCTTATCTAAGCGGCTGAAACATGCTGATTGGTTTCTTTTTCTTTTTTTTTTTAATTTTTTTTAATGGTTTTTTATTTATTTCTAGGAGAGAGAGAGAGACAGCGTGAGCAGGGGAGGGTCAGAGAGAAAGGGAGTCACAGACTGAAACAGGCTCCAGGCTCCGAGCTGGCAGTCAGCACAGAGCCCGACGCGGGGCTCGAACCCACGAACCGCGAGATCATGACCTAAGCGAAAGTCGGACGCTTAACCGACTAAGCCACCCAGGCGCCCCTGATTGGTTTCTTTTTTAAGTCACTGTCTCCAACTCCTATGGGCATTCACTGCTTAGTAATGTTACACATTTTCCTACTATCATTTTCTCACTCATAGAGGACACTATTTTCATATCATTTCCTCCATCCTCACCCTCCAATGATCCCAGACAAAATCTCATCCCATCTACTTCCCATTAGTCTGTCTTCATCAACAATTTCTATCTTTTCACTGGATCATTCCTTATGATTTATAAGCATCCCTTAGAATCTATCTTTTAAAATGTCTAAAACAAAAAAACAAAACCTCCTTTGAGCCCATATTTTCTTCTAATTTTCACTCTACTTCTTTGTTTTCCTTCTCAGCTAGACCTATAGCAAAGAGTTAGCTTCAACACAGTCTCCCCCTGTCCACCTTTATCAATTCAATCACTTCCACCCATCATGCCACTGAAACTGATATTATCAGGGTCACTGGTGACCTCCATGTTGCCAGATGTAGTAATCTTTCTCGTCAGTCCTCAGTCTCTCAACAGCCTTTGAAACAGCCTACCTTTTTCCTGAGATTTTCTTCTGTCTTTGGTGACACCACATTCCTTGCCTTCCTATCTCACTGGTTACTTCTCAAAATTTCTGTGTTATAGACGTAGGCTTCTCTACCTGATCTCTAAATGTTGATACTCTAGGGGTCAGTCCTGGGTTCCTTTCTCACCCCTTTTCACACAATCTTTCTAAGTGACCACGTTCATAATCATGCTTTTATTTTTTTATAATTTTACTTTTTTCATGATGAGTCTACTCTTTAATCCTCATCCCCTATTTGCCCCATCCTCCCTCCCCCCCCCCCACCTTCCCTGTGGTGACCATCCGTTTCTTCTCTATAGTTAAGAATCTGTTGGGGATGCCTGGCTGGCTCATTTGGTATAGCATGCAAATCTTGATCTTGGGGTCTTAAGTTCAAACCCCACACTGAGTGTAGAGATTATTTTTAAATAATTTAAAATTTTTTCCTTCATAGCTCATTATTAAGTTGGTTTCCATACAACATCCAGTGCTCGTCCCAACAAGTGCCCTCCTCCATGCCTATCTCTCATGGTTTGCCTCCCTCCCTCTCCCCAACTATGTTTTTCCCTTCTCCTCCCCCATGGTCCTCTGTTAAGTTTCTCCTGTTCCACTTAAGAGTGAAAATGTATGGTATCTGTCCTTCTCTGCCTGACTTATTTTGCTCAGCATAACACCCTCAAGGTCCATCCATGTTGCTACACATGGCCAGATTTCATTCTTTCTCATTGCCATGTAGTATTCCATCGTATAGATAAACCACATCTTCTTGATCCATTCATCCGTTGATGGACACTTAGGCTCTTTACATGTTTTAGCTATTGTTGAGAGTGCTGCTATGAACATTGGGGTCCGTGTGCCCCTATGCATCAGCACTCCTGTATCCCTTGGGTAAATTCCTAGCAGTGCTATTGCTGGGTCATAGGGGAGTTCTATTGTTAATTTCCTGAGGAACCTCCACACTGTTTTCCAGAAGGGCTACACCAGTTTACATTCCCACCAACAGTGTAGGAGGGTGCCCGTTTCTCCACATTCTCGCCAGCATCTATAGTCTCCTGATTTGTTCATTTTAGCCACTCTGACCAGCGTGAGGTGGTATCTCAGTGTGGTTTTGGTTTGTATTTCCTTGATGATGAGGGATGCTGAGCATCGTTTCATGTGTCTGTTGGTCATCTGGATGTCCTCTCTTTGGAGAAGTGTCTGTTCATGTCTTCTGCCC